>NC_082684.1:124976965-125276965 GCF_949987515.2 Delphinus delphis | reverse complement strand
TGTGGAAGCAACCTAAATGTTCATCAACAGACGAATGGATAAAGAAGATGAGACACATATATACAATGGAATATTACTCAGCCATAAAAAGGAATGAAACTGGGTCATTTGTAGAGACGTGGATGAATCTAGAGACTGTCATACAGAGTGAAGTAATTCAGAAAGAGAAAAACAAATATCATATATTAACGCATATATGTGGAACCTAGTAAAATGGTACAGATGAACTGGTTTGCAGGGCAGAAATTGAGACACAGATGCAGAGAACAAACATATGGACACCAAGGGAAGAAAGCGGTGGGGCGAGGGGGATGGTGGTGATGTGATGAATTGGGAGATTGGAATTGACATATATACACTAATATGTATAAAATGGATAACTAATAAGAACCTGCTGTTTAAAAAAATAAATTAAAAAAAATTTTTTTAAAACACTATCAGAGACAGAAGCGAGACGCTCCTTCACCTGGCTCCTGAGCGGTGGGCTTGGGGCCAGGGGCCAGGCCCTGCTGCTCACATCTAGCTTCTCCCAACACCTTCGTGCTCTTCTTCTTGGGATGTGGGGCCTCCCTTTGGCCAGTGGGGTCACAGGCTGAGGAGGCCAGAGGCCTGAAGACATGGTGTCCTTACCTGCAACCCAAGCTTTCCTTCAGGCCAACCTGGCCCCCATGTTACAGTCTAATCCTAGAAACAACACTTCAGATGCAGAAGCCAGGAGGCTGTTTATCACATCAGAAGCTGCGGGAGCAAGTAGGCCGGCAGAAATCTGGCCCTGATAGTAGGAGTATGTGTCCCTTTTGGGGCTGGATGCCTCTTAATGACACAAGGGACTCAGAGTGCTCTGAGAGCTCACCCTGAACGTTCACACGGCAGCCCCCCCATGAGTGTGGGTACCAGACCCCAGGGGCCTGGCCTCTAGGCGGTGCCGCGTGTCGGGGGGAGGGGTCTTTTGCTGCTTCATGGGTTTGCACTCTCGTGACATCTGACACTTGACAACACACTGCCACGCTCTTCTTTAGGTGAGACTCACAACACCCAGAGGCAGATGAGTTTAGTCCTCATCTTAAAGATTGAAGAAAACTGAGACTGAGAGTCATTAAGTAATTTGCTCAAGGGAAAATAGACAGGAAGTGGTAGAAAGATGACTCAAATCCAGGTCTGACTGATCCATTGTCCTCCCTGCTTCCCATAGAACTTCCATCCATCAATTCACCCATCCATCCACCCGTCCATCATTCACGCATCTGTCCTACTACATGTCTACAGTGTGCTTGCGGGGTGATGGGCTTGGGCGATTCAGCCGCATGGATGCCTCCCCCCAGGAGCTCACTGGGAGACATGGCATGTCCGTGTGTTCAGAGGACTCAGATCTAGGGACACACCAGCCAAGGTCTCGGGGCCTTCTGGAAGGACTGGGAGCACTAAGTGGTGGGGACAGACGTGGAGGGGGAGGGGGAAGAGACAGACCCTGACTCCATCTCTGCGCCAAGTAGCCCTTCCCATCAGGACAACAGCCTGGGGCCAGGCCCACCCTAAACCTGCCAAAGCCAGGCAGCCTTACAACCACAGCAAGAGGACCCTTCTCAAAACACAAAGGGAATCTTGCTCTTTGTAGGCACTCATAAAACCATCAACGTTTCCCATCGCTTGGCTCCTACCCTGAACACCTAGCCCTGCCCTGCGCAGCCCAGCACCTCCTACACCCTCCGCTGTAGCCTTAGGGCCTTGGCACAGACTGCTCCTGCTGCCAGCATGTTCTTTTCTCCCTCTCTTCACCTCTTTAGCACCTACTCACCCTTTAGACTTGAAAATAACAGTCACTTACTCAAAGGCTTCCGAGACGGCCATGTCTGTCCCATCCTGCTGCTCCCACGGTCACTGTTTGACACATTGGGCACCATTTGCCCTCAGCAAGATATTTGCATATTTTGTTCATCAGTGTCCCGCACCCCTGTAGGACCTCCACAGAGGCTGGATGGAAGGATGGCTGGATAGACTGGCAGACAGGTGCTCCCTGAAGAAGCTCCGCCTTTGTCAGCTGGGCCTTGGTGTCTGAGTGCAGGTGGGGAAGGGAAGGGTTGGACACGCCCAGGGCACGAACAAATGGGGTCTGGAGATAACCAGGGCCCACGTCATAGTTCAGCACACTGTCTGTTGAGACAAAGAGCCCTGGGGCCCCACACCACTGTACCTGAGGCTCAGTCAGACAAGGGCACTTTGACCTGGCTGAGGAGAGGCCAGGGCCTGTGCCCAGGGTCTTGGTGGTCCAGGACCTCACTCTCCCCAACCCTGCCCCATGCTGGGGGAAGATTAGGGATGCTGGGCCTTATGCCCACTGTCTTCCCCGAGGTTGGGAGTCCCCAGGACTCTGTGGGGCCATCACATCACAGTGCATCTAGGGTCACAGTGATGGAACCAGTAGGGACAGAGCAGCCGGCTGACCCCACAGCCCCCATGGCTGGAGAAAGCTTTATGAGCAGAGTGAAAATCCAGTGCAAAAGTCTTAAGGCAGGAGTGATTCTGGGGTGGTTCCTGGACCAGAGAGAAGGCCAGAGTGGCCTGAGGGGACCCAGCCAAGACAAGGGGCACAGAGGGGCACCTGGGTAGGAGCAGAGAGCCAGGCTGGCGGCAACCACCCCTGGTGGCAGCCTGGGCTCTCCACGGGCCTCCCTGAGGTCCCCCATTCCAGCTGCACAGAGCCAGGTCCAGGGCTGAGTCCTTCTTCCCTACCCACAGGGGCCCCCAGGCGACAGAAGCCTCCTGCTGTCAGAAGTTCAAGCTCCTCCTGCCCTTTAGAGAGAGAAGCTGGGAAGGGAATGCTACACCTGGTTCACAGCCCAGAAAAACCAGGACTGGGTTTTTTGTTTTTTTTCATTCACTCTAAGATCCCTGATAAGTGTCTGTCTGAACACTTCGCTAAGTCCTGCTGTCAGGAACCACGGGCATCCACAGATGGCTCCACCCTCCCTGCGGTCACCCGCAGCCCCCGCCCACATGCACAGGCATCCTCGGGCCCCCTCCACAGGTGCTGGAAGCACACTCTCAGGCCTCTGAATGCTGAGCCAGAGATGAACCAGGAAACAACCACCACTGAAAGAAAACGTGCACCCACAGAGCCTAATGTATGGCATTACCCAGCAGCCCCATTATTGAAAAGAATGGAATCAGGTTTCCACAAATGGTTCTGGAAAGCAGATATGGCCAGAAACCCCACCCTACAATTAGCCCTCCCAGTGAACAATGGCTGGAGCCTTTCCCACTTGGAGCACAAGCAGGATGGAGCTGCGGCACGGCTGCCAGGTGGAGCTCCAGGTGACAGGGAGGCCAGGTGTGAGGACAAGCCATGTCCTCAGCACAGACAGGTGCTCTCCTCTGCTTCCCTGGCCAGGCCCGCAGGACACTGCCACGCTGTGTCCCCCACCCCCACCCCAGCTCCAGGCGGCCTCAGAAAACGAGACTGCTCAGAACCCAGCTCTGCTGGGAGCTCAGCACTTGGAGGGCCTGTCAGGACAGCCCCTGGGCCTGAGCCCAGGCTGCTGCCACCCTGGGATGTGCAGGGGCCATCACCATGGATACACAGACACTTTCTCAAAGTACATAAAATGGGATTTTTGGAACAACAGTAACATCTTAAAGTATCTTTTTTTAAAAAAATCAAACAAATTAGGAGAAATCATTTACTTTGTGAGTGTTAAAATGTTCTGTGGATAGATTGTGTTGCGTATGTGTGTGTATACAGGAATATGAGGTTTACTATTGGTTACTTTCAATTTGCAACTAAAAGCCAAGAGAAATCAGGATGCTTTTAAATCCTGAACTTACACTGTGTGACTGATGGTTCTTTATATAAATATGTAAAGATAGAATACAATAATACATTATACATATCAATATTAGAATATGATAATGAATGTGATTATATATATATACTATATAAAGTATATATATATATAAATCAGTCTATATATGTATAGTATATATATGAAACAATCAGCCGCACAGCATCGATTTGGGATAAACATAATGTGTGTCTACGTATCATATTAAAGTAATACTACTTTAGTGTCACATAACCTCCATGTACCAACAGTGTAATTGTCTTCCATTATCTATGGCTTTTACATGAAATTACGAAAAAGCATGATAATATTCAACCTCACATTACACTTAGTTATGCCAATATTCACAATAGAAGTAACTATGAAGTAAATTTGATGTTATTAAAATTCAGTCCAACTTTAGCACATATGATCTGTGGGAATAAGTAGGCTAGAGAAATATTAATATCCTACATCTTTTTTAATGAATTGAGTTATTTAAGAGGAAAAAGAAAGAAATGAAGTCATAGTTATTTCTTCTTTTTAATGCTGTCTTTGGAAGGCAGTTACCATTGCTTTGATACAAAAATACTATATATGGACTATTTCAGGTCTAAACCTTTCAGGCCTGAGTTGAACCCCTCTTGGGAGTCCGTACAAAGACAGCTGGGTTGTCAGGCTCTGCACTGTCCTGGAGTGAGGGGGATCCCTAGAAACCTCCCAGGCCTCTGGGTACCCTTTTGGCTGAGGGAGAGAAGAAGGATTCATGGACAGGCTTGTCTGGTGACTTTCATGGGTAAGACTTTACTTGAGCAGGGCACTCCAGGACAAATGAAAATAGTAACAGCCAATAGAGAGGGTGTGGAGAAAAGGGGACCCTCCTACACTGTTGGTGGGAATGTAAGTTGGTGCAGCCACTATGGAGAACAGTATGGAGGTTCCTCAAAAACTAAAAATAGAGCTACCATATGATCCTGCAATCCCACTCCTGGCCATATATCCAGACAAAGCTATAATTTGAAAAGATACATGCACCCCAATGTTAATAGCAGCACTATTTACAATAGCCAAGATATGGAAGCAACCTAAATGTCCATGGACAGATGAATGGATAAAGAAGATGTGGTGTATATAAACAATGGAATACTACTCAGCCATAAAAAAGAATGAAACAATGCTGTTTGTAGCAACATGGATGGAGCTAGAGATTATCATACTAAGTGAAGTAAGTCAGACAGACAAAGACAAATACCACAGGATGCCACTTATATGTGGAATCTAAAATATGACACAAATGAACTTATGTACGAAGACAGACTCACAGACATAAGAGAACAGACTTGTGGTTGCCAACGAGGAGGGGGGAGGGAAGGATTGGGAGTTTGGGGTTAGCAGATGAAAAGTATTATATGTAGAATGGATAAACAACAAGGACCTACTGTATAGCACAGGGACTATATTCAGTATCCTGTAATAAACCATAATGGAAAAGAATCTGAAAAAGAATATGCATATATACGTATAAGTGAATCACTTTGCTGTACACCAGAAACTAACATAACATTGTAAATAGAATTTTAAAATAGTAACAGCTGAAGGCCACTGATCCCACAACCAATAATCATGTTCTAGAGAAGAAGACAGAGGTTCAGAGGGGGCCAAGTCACTGGGTCATGGTGCAGCGAACCCCAGATCGGGACTGGCAGTTTTGATCTGCAGGACGCAGATGCTCGCCTCTGCGGCACAGTGCCTGCTGCTCAGGGCTCAGGGCTCAAAACATCCTTCCACATCAGACTCCAGAATCACTTCAAAATCCTTAAGCAGAACTGTAAAAATACAAAGTCATTTGCAAAATGTCATTTTCCCTTTATGTCTTCCCCATTCACAAAATATTTCTTGAAAATTGTGTAATTTAAGCTTGTTCCTTATTGTCCCTAAGACTGATGGCTCAGATTCCTCACTGGATACACTACTGACACCCCCTTTCTGAGCTCGGTGACCAGGCTGTCCGGGGAGGTTGGGGGCCACCACTCGCTTGTCTTCCCGAGGACCCTGGGGGAGGCCAGCACCCTGTCTGAAGCCATCCTGTCCCACGGCTGGCCTCAGCTCCATTAGGAGCAAAGACTCCATGTCTTTTCCACACATGCTGCCCAGCCACGAGGCTGAATCACAGAGTTTTAATTATAACTTTAAAGACTGGCCTCTGAGGTCCATCACCCTGTCCTCAGACAGCCTGTCACTTAAGTGCCCTTACAGTGACCACCCGAGAGCAACATTCTCTGGCAGCTGATGTGCGGCGCCTCCCTGCCCCGTGAGGCTGGGCCAGGCAAAAAGCCCTGGAAACCACGTCCCGCAAGGAGATGCTTCAAGGTGCCCAAAGGCAGAAGCAGAGAGTTCTCAGCCCAGAGCTGAGCTGCCCAGCTCCACGTGTCTTCCTGGGCACCAAAGTGTCCCCTTGGTGTGGGTCAGGGCGATGACAGTGGGTGACAGCTCAGTCCCCAACTGGAGGGTAAGACGGATGCTGCCCTGACCTACGAGGGGACAGAGTGTCACAGGTGGGAGACACTTCTGTCCTGAAAAGTGAAGTCAATTTAACCAGATCCCATTGCTGTCCTGGCCATCACCTGCCCGTCACGCCTCAGCTCCACGGAGGCTTCCAGACCCTTTCGGGGCAGCACTTTCTTCAAATGGAATTGCAAGAAGAGCTGGGAGTAAAATGCAGAGCAGGGTGGTGGGGGAGGTGCCCACCTCCCTGTGCCCCTGCATTTCCTCTAAAGCATGTTGGGGAGAGCCCCTGGGGCACAGCCCTAAAAGCACAGCCCCAACGGGGTGCTTTTACGGTTTATAGGACACACTGGGGTCCCACCCACTCTCTGAACTAGAATCTCCCCAGGAAGCTCTCCCTTCCGAAGCTCAGGGCATTCCCCTGCCTTGCCCAGCTCCTTCCCTGGGGACCGTCTCCTCCTCCCTTCCTACCCTCCCTGGACGGGACCTCAGGATGGTGCTCTGCCAGGGGTCATGTCTGCCTCGCCCTCCACTGACCTCCCCTCCACCTCACACGATTCTTAGGGCGCTGCCGAGAGCCAGGCCTGATGGCAGAAACCCAGCTCAGTCTGCCAGGGACTGCACTGGTCCTGGGGTGATGCTGGGGTGGAGGACCTGCTGGACCAGAGAGAGCTGGTGGACCCCCCACCTACAGAGGAGCCATCACGGTGGGGCTCAGAGCACACTGCCCCCAGGCTGGATGGTGCCTGTGTGTGCACGTGTACACACACACACACACACAAACCCAGGGGTGAGTACAAGGCATGCCAACCCAACCTACCTGGGGAGAAGGTCAACCCCATATCTGTGCAGACTCCTTTGGTTTAAGCACTGACTGGCTATTTCTCTTGAATTCTAGGAGAACCACTCACAAAAGGCACAAAAGTGACTGCTGAGGGCTTCCCTGGTGGCGCAGTGGTTGAGAGTCCGCCTGCCAATGCAGGGGGCACGGGTTCGTGCCCCGGTCCGGGCAGATCCCACATGCCGCAGAGAGGCTAGGCCCGTGAGCCATGGCCCCTGAGCCTGCGCGTCCAGAGCCTGTGCTATCGCAAAAAAAAGAAAATGACTGCTGAAGGAATAATGGGCTTGAGAAATATACAATCACCCCAAGCACGTGTAGGGAGACCTTGGAAGTAGACAGGCATCAGAAAAGTAGCTGTGTGTGAAGGCTCCTTGCAGGCAGGCAGGAACTGCCCTTGACCTTTTCCTCCCCCTAAACCAGGCTGGAGGAGGGAATGCTTCCCAAGACTACTTGGAAGGCCCACAGCTGCTGGACCCCAGCCCCTGGGGAGGATGGGGGTTCAGGATTAGTTGGAAGCAGGAGGGCAGCCCCTGGAGGCCCCACCAGCCCTGAGGCTGCCACGGGCAGAAGGAGCCTTAAAGCTGGTTTTTAATGAACTGGAAAAGGCCAGATGAACGCAGGCCACCCCGTAACCTGGAGAGAGTGGGCAGCTCAGTAGTGGGCCTGCATTGGAAGGCCAGGCCAACAGGGGCTTGGCACAGGGCAATCTGGACTCTTCCTGCCTCTCCCGAGGGCCCAGCGTCCTCCTGAAGGTGGGGATGCGGCCCACCTCACAGGGCCCTATGTGGGGGAAGAGCCTGAAAGGGTTTTGGGGTGGCGCCCAGCTGGCCGGCACTCAGCACGTGTCCATGTCCTCCCTTCTCTCCTCCCCAGAATGGGCGGTGCTAACGGCTTCCATCTGCACAGGCACATGGCTGGGGAATGTGGCAACACGGCCTCCAAAGGGAGGCCTGTGACTGACCCAAAGGTCAGAGGCACAGGCAGGACAGAGGCACAGGCAGGAACTAACAGACTCATATTTGGCAAAATCCAAGACCTAATTATATCACACTCAGTGGACTTCCTCTGGGGGCCTGACAGCTAAGGGACAGCCTGGGGTCTCTCAGGATCGCCCTCCTCCAAAACCCAAGAAAGTGAACAAAAATTACCCACATCAATCAATGAATACAAAACTAATTAAAATACCTCTCAGCTACCAAGCAAGAGAAGAGGCCAGAGGAGTAAGATGAACATTTTCAAGGCTTTCTCTGGCTTCCCCAAATTGCCAAAATGCCATATTATTTAGAATACCTTTTAAGAAGGTTTCTATGTGGTAGTATACCAAATTAGTTTAGCGATCTGGAGATTTTCTACATGTTCAGGAACTGCATTCCAACTAATCTATAGTGATCATGGCCATAAAACTGTAAATTGCTTTATGCAAAACTCTTGTTGGCTTCCAATCCCTAAATCCGCTGAGGTTCATTCTGTCTAGAGAACTATGATCATTTTCTGCTAAGAGTTCATTTAAGATCTTTGCTGACATTAACACAATTCTCTGAGTCTCATTCAACCCCAGCAGCACGTAGCTCCTCTTGCAATAATTGGTGCCTCTCTGGACAGGAACTTTCCCTGGCCCCTCATGGATGTGCCCTTGGTGAGTTCAAAGAGAAACATGTGCACCAGGAGAGATTTTCTTGTGAGTCAATAAGTCATTCTTTCAGCAATGCATTTAAGAAAAGACCATCCAAGCCAACTTCTTAAACC
The DNA here is from genome assembly GCF_949987515.2 of Delphinus delphis. Lineage (NCBI taxonomy): Eukaryota > Metazoa > Chordata > Mammalia > Artiodactyla > Delphinidae > Delphinus > Delphinus delphis. Next base: position 125,268,055 of record NC_082684.1, on the reverse strand, counting down.
CACCGGCAAACGATTCAAAGCTCAATTTAGTCTGTAGAATATACTGCAGCAGGTATTCAAGGCTTCTGTGATTAAAAAGGCCTGTTCAAATGTTTACTGGCACTCCAGCCTTCTCGTCAGACCTCTTTGCAGCCCAGTGAGGAGCTGTGCGCCCACAGGGCACCCGCCGTCACCACTGACGGCTCTGGGTTCAAAGCCACCTGTCTCCCCATCAGTACCAGCGTCTGTGCCTGGTGTCCCAGGATCATGTAGAGAAATCAGTCCCTTTTATTAAAAAGAGAGATGATTTATCAAACTATATAATCAATTAAAAAGTAACCACAGAGTACTTACAATTCAGTATAAATGCTAAATCAGGAGCAGTGAGTTTCCCACTGGAAAAGTGTTGCTGCCATCCTAGCCCTGCCTCTGGGGAGCCAGCCAGGCACACAGCCTACCACCCTGACAGACCAGATGACAGGGGTCCACGGAGCACATGGACACCCCTGCCTAGCACCATGGGATTTGGACTCTCCCGCTTTCCAGGAAGTGGGGTTGGCCTTGGGCTGTGTGTGCCGCCAAACCCCAGGTCCCCCTCTCTTGCTGGTAGACATCGGTAAGCCTCTGGGTCCATTCAATTCAATTGTCCTTTATTTGCCAGTTCCTATGTGCCAGGCAGTGTACTAGTCTTTTTATAGCATTTCCTCATTTAATCCCCACCCAGGCTTGGGGGCGGTCAATGACATCACCCCCTTCCGCAGGGGCAAGGGGGTCTCAGAGAGAATGAGTAACCTGCCCACAGTAGCTATGGTGCAGACCAGGCCTCCCACCACTGAACCCTCCTGGGCTCTTCACTGTCATCACCCTAGAAACATGGTCTAGCAGGGAAACGAGTGTGTGCACACACACGCACATACACACTCACACATGCACATACACATGCACTCACACACCTGCACACACTCTCACACACACACATGCCCATACTCACACAGCACTTACATAAACACATATTCACACTCATACACACTCTCACATACATACACATGCACATACACACATATTCACACACACACTCATAGACACAGGTGTCTGAAAGGGACCATGCCTGTGTGAGTTACTACAAGTCACTGTGGTTTGTGAATGTGCTTAATGTCTGTTTTTAATTCTAAGTTCCTATTATTAAGCATTTACGTATTACTTTTCTGACTGTCTCCAAATTGCACTCTAATTTGGCCCAAAAAAATGGAGAAACACATCCAATCTCTTGTCTGGGCTTAAAATGACTTGGGGGCTGACGAGGACGCGCCCCAGCTCCCATTTGGACAGATCTGGAGAACGCGTTGGAGAGGCCCGCCGTGGCCCAGTGAGACTGTGAGGCCCGCCTGGCACCACAGCTGAGCCAGCAACGCCGGCCCCTCTGCTGTGAGCGAGCAGAGCCCACCGCAGCCAGTCTCCTAGTGATGGATGTGCCACATTTGATTAGAGTCTCACAGGAGTACAATGGATCTGGAATCACAGAGCAGAAAACAAACAAGCAAACAGCACATCAGAGGAAGTGACAGGACCCTCCTGGGATGCTGCTCACCCGCCTCCATGGTCTATGTCACGTTACCGGAACTCTCCCGAGAACTGAGGGAAACCATCCAGTTCCGAGAGCCTCTGTTACCGAGATGCTGTTTTTATATTTAATGATCTAGAGAAAGTTCCCCTGCCTATTGTTGCCACTTTTTAAACAGTTTTTTTAAACTAATAATATGTGTCATTTTCATCTGTCATTTGAAGAGTTGATACCTCAAAGCATGTGGTACTTTTACATAGAGAAGGAGCGGGCTATGGTCTGAATGTTCATGCTCCCCCTGTTACCCACCAGGGTTCTTGGCCTCCTTAATTAACAGAAATTGATCAGAGGCTAGACAAGAATTTCCAGCAAGGCTTTACCGGGGCCCCTGCTGCAGCAGCCCGGAGTGAAAACAAGCAAGTTTCAAGCTTCCCTTGCTTGCTCACTCCCCAACAGGGGCGAGCTGGTTGGTTCCTTATAGCGGGTGAGGGTAGGGGTGTGTCCAGGGGTCCGGCTGGAGGGTTGGCTTAGGTGGTCTGCCCACCCCTCTGTGTTGTGTTGTGTGCAGGGGGCATGCGCAGTACCCTGCTTTTGCTCCTGACCCCCTGCTTTTGCTCCTGGCTCTTCAGAGGTGGCAGTTGGGTTTTCTGGTCTCTTTGTATCTTATCCAGAATTTGTGCCAATTGTGCATACATGCAGTTATTTTTAGCCCATTATAGTTTCTTTATATTTTGTAGCTCGAGGAGATGTTTGTCCAGGTGCAAGCATTTCAGCACTGCAGCAAAAGGTCCCAGGTCCCAGCCTGTTTCCTCCCAAAATTACTATGTTGAAATCCTAACCCCCAAAGATGATAGTATTAGGAGTTGGGGCCTTTGGGAGGTACTTAGGTCTCATGAGGGTGGAGCCCTTATGAATGGGATTAGTGTCCTTATAAAAGACCCCAGAGCTCCCTCACCCCTCCCACCACATGAGGACGCAAGGAGAAGAGGCTGTCTACAAGCTGGGTAAGGGTCCTCACCAGAACACAACCATGCTGGGGCCATGATCTCGGGCTTCTGGCCTCCAGAATTGTGAGAATAAAATTTCTGTGGTTTACAAGCTGCCCAGTCTGTGGTATTTTGGTTACAGCTGCCTGAATGGACTAAGGGTCAGAAGAGAGAAAATCCAAACACAATACTATTTTGTTCCACAGTCGAGCTAATAAATGCCTATATATGAGGGGATAAAAGTTTGCTACCACCCAAAAGGAAAGAAACCTCATAAATCCTTCACAAAATTTCAATTAAAACATGATCCGACAATTGCCAAACCATCAGCAAGGTGCCAGGATAAACTTTCCAAGCAAAGCAACCTTCCTATTAAGCAAAACTCTGCTTCCTTGTTACACGGGCCCCAAGGTGAAGCCAACATGCCTTGAAATCCAGTCAAGCATCCACAGTGACACCTGCCAGGACCTCCCAACATGCACCCTGTTTAGATGAGCACATCCAGGGCTGTGAAGAACTTTTCAGAAAACAGATGCTCTGAGAACAGAAGGTGCCTGGGCCACAGTCTAGCATAGGCTGTCCTTCCCGACCCCACTCCTTTTTGCCTCGGGATGGCCGTGCACATGTATCTAGGACTTCACTTTCCATGTTTAGAAGTCGAGTGCAAGAGACCCTGGGGTCCTTTCCTTTTTTAGAGACACCAGAGCCCAACGTTGGATCTACTTCGTGTTCTGGGCTATGGAACAGCCTGAACCAAGGCCTTGCCTGGCTCTGCACACAGGGCTACTCACATGGGCTGAGAGCCAACAAAAGAATGAACCAAAGACACCTGCTTCTGCCCTGCACCTCACGACTGCAGGGCAGCAGTGCTGAGTGCCTGCACAGACCAGGCTCCTGATGAGGGGAGCCCGGCCCGGGTCTTCCTGGGTCCCACCCTGCCAGGGCTGCTTCCTGTTACAATATTTAATCATGCACAGAACCCTGCCTTTCTTTATTTTTTTACTGAAGAACAGCTGATTTACAATGTTATATTAGTTTCAGGTTTACAGCATAGTGATTCAATATTTTTGCAGATTATAAATAATTACAAGATAAGGGCTATAACTCTCTATGCTATACAATATATCCTTGTTGCTTATCTATTTTATACATAGTTTGTATAGTTTGTATCTCTTAATCCCATACCCCCTTCGTGCCCCTCCCCCCTCCCCCTCTCCTTTGGTAATCACAAGTTTGTTTTTTGTATCTGTGAGTCAGTTACTGTTTTGCATAGACATTCATTTGTATTATTTTTTAGATGCCACATATAAGTGATATACAGTATTTATCTCTCTCTGCCTGACTTATTTCACTAAGCATAATATCCTCTAGGTCCATCCACATTGCTGCAAATGGCAGCATTTCATTCTTTTTTATGGCTGAAGAGTATTCCACTGTGCATATATACCACATCTTCTTTATCCAATAGTTTGTTGATGGGCACTTTGGTTGCTTCCATGTCTTGGCTATTGTAAATAGTGCTCCTATGAACATTGGGGTGCACGTATCTTTTTGAATTGCTGTTTTTGTTTTTTTCTGCATATATACCTGGAGTAGGACTACTGGATCATATGGTAGTTCCACTTTTAGTTTTCTGAGGAACCTCCATACTGTTTTCCATAGTGTCTGCACCAATTTACATTCCCACCAGTAGTGTACAGGGTTTCCTTTTCTTTACACCCTCTCCAACATTTGTTATTGGTAGACTTTTTGATGAGAGCCATTTTGACAGGTGTGAGGTGATATCTCGTTGTTCTGATTTGCATTTCTCTAATAATTAGTGATACTGAGCATCTTTTCATGTGCCTGTTGGCCATCTGTATGACTTCTTTGGAGAAATGTCTACTCAGGTCTTCTGCCCATCTTTTTTTTTTTTTTCTTTTTGCAGTACGTGGGCCTCTCACTGTTGTGGCCTCTCCCGTTGCGACGCACAGGCTCCGGACGCACAGGCTCAGCAGCCATGGCTCACGGGCCCAGCCGCTCCACGGCATGTGGGATCTTCCCAGACCGGGGCACGAACCCGTGTCCCCTGCATCGGCAGGCGGACTCTCAACCACTGCGCCACCAGGGAAGGCCTTCTGCCCATCTTTTGATTGAGTTGTTTGGTTTTTTGATATGGAGTTGTATGAGCTGTTTATATATTTTGGATATTAACCCCTTGTTGGTCACATCATTTGCAAATATTTTCTCCCATTCCACAGATCTTTTCATTTAGTCAAAGCTTTGCTGTGCAAAAGCTTTTAAGTTTAATCAGGTCCCATTTGTTTATTTTTGCTTTTATTTCTTTTGCCTTAGGAGCCTGATCCAAGAAAATACTGCTACAATTTATGTCAAAGAGTGCTCTGCCTATGTTCTCTTCTAGGAGTTTTATGGTTTCAGGTCTTACATTTAGGTCTTTAATCCATTTTGAGTTTAGTTTTGCATGTGGTGTGAGGGAGTGTTCTAATCTCATTGTTTCTTTTTTTTTTTTTTTTTTTTTGCCGTACGCGGGCTTCTCACTGTTGTGGCCTCTCCCGTTGCGGAGCACAGGCTCCGGACGCGCAAGCTCAGCGGCCATGGCTCACGGGCCCAGCCGCTCCGCGGCATGTGGGATCTTCCCGGACCGGGGCACGAACCCGTGTCCCCTGCATCGGCAGGCGGACTTTCAACCACTGCGCCACCAGGGAAGCCCTAATCTCATTGTTTCACGTGTAGCTGTTCAGCTTTCCCCACATCACTTGTTGAAGAGACTTTCCTTTTTAAACTTCCTGCACAATTGACCGAAGTGGAGACTGAATGGAAAAGCAAAGCCAACAGGAAGCCAAGGCACAGAGAGGTGCGGGGGATGTGCAAGACAGATGCCAGCGGGAAAGGAGATGGGCACAAGGAGAGCGGAGGGCAATGGCGGGCGGGAGGGGTTGGAGGACACACCAGGGTCAGGACCCAACATCTGCATTCCCCCAGGTTAGATTCACACCTGACTCCAAGTCCCCCAGACTCTGTTTTCTATTCACAGCCCAGGTAAGATACACTGGGGAAAGTCCCTTTCAGAGAATCTAGTAATCTTTCCACCACTGGCAATTCTGAATTCCAGCTATTAGGCAGTAAAGTGTATCCCATGAGAGACACTACTTTTGTTTGCCATCCACCTAGCACCAGTCCAGTCCCCTCCTGTCTCACCATCAGAACCTAGTTTGGGTAGTGGTGGTGGGTTCACATGCCTGGCTCAGGCGATAGATCTTGGTGAGTGTAAGACAATGCCAGTTAGTGTGAGATAACATTGTTTCCCACTTTCCCTGCCTCCCTCCAAGCCAGTGGTAGCCATGTGACCCAGCTCTGGCCAATAAAATCTAAATATAAACCCGTCTGGCAGATTTCCAGGAAATCTTTTTAATCCTGATCAACAAAAATCAGAAACAGCTGGCACTGACCCCTCCTCCTTCCTTGAACTAGGACATAATGGCTAGTGCTTCAGCAGCCACCTTGTGGCCAGGTGGTCAGGAGAATTACAGAGACGTCAACCAAAGGGTTGACCAAAAACCAAACCAAAGCCTCTGAACCAATGCTAGGAACCTCCTTATGTGTAAGAAGCAACCCACTATCTGGTCAGTTTTCTGTTACTTACACTTGAACAGATTCCTGATACACAGGCTAAGGTATTTTATTTTCACACACCAGTAATTCAGTGATAACAGCCATAATAATTATCTTCCTGTGTATAATCATTGTTTAATCTACTGAAGACTTCCACAAAGCCTATCTAACTGGACCCACTGACATCTTGTTACCAGGCAAGTGTCTTCTCCCCATTCCTGAGATAAGAACACATACTCTGAAAGGTAAAGTGGTAAATCCAAGTGATGCCAGCCAGGCCCTCCCCAGGGCTTCCTGTAGAATCAGCACCCGGCAGCCAGGTCGAGGAGGACAGTGCAGCTTATCAGGTGGCTGAGGAGAGAGGCCATTCCAGGAGGCAGGGAGGGTGTCCCTCCCCACATGGCACACTGGCCTGTCTGTGAGCTCACACATAGAGCTCCAGGGAGCTACCTACACAAGGAGTACACATGAGACAAGGGAGGGCAGCTGAAGGAGGCCAGAGCAGGCAGCAGAGCCAAGCTGAAAACTCCACCACTGTTACAGACTGAAGAGCGTGCCTCCAAATTCATCTGTTGAAGCCCTAACCCCCAGTTTGAGTGTATTTAGACATAGGACCCTTGGGAGGTAATTAAGCTTAAATGAGGTCTTAAGGATGGGGCCCTGATCTGATAAGATCAGTGTCCTTCCAAGAAGAGGAAGAGACACCATCTCTCTCTCTCTCTCTCTCTCCCCTGTACGTGCACAGAAGAGGTCAGGTTAAAACACAGCAAGAAGGTGGCCATCTTCAACCAAGGAGCATGGCCTCACCAGAAACCAGAGTGCCAGTGCCTTGATCTTGGACTTCCAGCCTCCAGAGCTGTGAGAAACAGATGTCTGTTGTTTAAGCTACCTAGTCTGTGGAGTTCTGTTAGGGCAGCCTGAGCTGATTAATACAACCACCACCTCGACTGGAAATTTCAGCAGCCTCTAAGTGCTGCTAAAATGAGCCATATCTCCAATGGTTCTGGACTAACCTTTGGAGGATCAGTGCTCCAAGGACTAACTTGGTCCCTTCTGGAATTGCTCACGAACACCAGCCTCTCTCAGCTCTGCAGCGTCGGCTAGCTCAACATTTGTGCCCAGGAGGCTCTGAACCCTGAAGGACACCCAGCAGGGCAAGGCAGGGCTCCCTCTGATGAGAAAGCCCCAAATACAATCAGGCTCAAACCACGTGACTGCCAGCCCATGCTACATGCCCGTGGATGGAGAGGCCTTGCATGTGCCCACCTCCAGAGCCAGGTCCGAGGGTGTCCTGTTGAGGGAGGGGTAGAGCAAGTAAAAAACGCATTATACACAGATCAGGCACTGCAGAGGGGGAGGGGTGCACAGATTTAACCTCCTGTCTCAGTCTCTACCATTAAGAGCAATTTAAATGACACTTGGTGGAAAAGATAATAATATTTCAGGTCAGAGGGAGATGATGATGGCTGCAACCAGGACAGCATGGATGGAGAGAGGCGGATAGAGTGAGTAAATGAATCACGAGGACCTTGTGACTGATGTGACGTCTATACGTGTGGGGGTGTGTGTATGGTGTGTCATGTGGTGTGGGGGGATGCGTGTGTGTGACATGTGGTACATGTGGTGTATGTGGTGTGTGCACACATGTGGTAACGTGTGTGCTGTGTGTGTCTATGTGGGGGGAAGGAGACAGTGGGAATAACAAGAATCCAAACTCCACTCCTTGTGCTGTGGGAGCACAAGGGCCCTGGTGACAGATGAGAACCAGGACACAGGTGACCATGCAGTCAGCTTGCGAGTGGGGCTGGCAGGTGTCCACCGACAATGGGGTAGGAGGGGTCCAGCTCTAGCGCTTGTGGCAGGAGAGGAATTGTACAGACAAGACGGGGCGGTCAATGGCTGTGCACAGCCCCCGACCCGGGCCTCTGGAGGAGGTCCAGCCTGGACCATCACACTACATCCCAGACCACTGCACACTGCATTTCAGGGGACTTGGAGAGAGCCTGGGAAGTTCACTGGCCATCGCTGACTGGTTTGCCACCCTGCCCTTTCCCCCCATCAACAGGGACCAAGGGCATTTAGTGCACCAAGCTGCCACCTCCTTGGGTTCTTCCGTACAGGAGGGGCATGCACATGTGTGTATAAGAGCGCACTTGTGCATGGTGTGTGCATGTGTGACTGCATGTGTGTGGCCGTGCACACATGTGGTGTGTGTGGGTGTGTGCAGCATTCATAAAATGTATGAGCATAAACTGTGGTTTGTGTGCACATGTTGTGTGTGTGTCATGAGCACACATGTCTTTTGGTCCTTTGAGGGACAGGAAACGAGAACACATGTTGGCATGGGAAGTGAAAGCATCCGGCGGGCGGCTGGAGAGGCCCTCCCGGGGCTGGGGGACACTTGGCCCATAGATGTCAGCCAGGCCCATGTGCTGCAGAGAAGAGAGCCCAGCCCCCAGGCAGGGGAGAGGAGTGGCCTCGGCCAGGGAGGGGAGGAGGGCTGGGACCGGGGCCCAGAGGCTGCGTGGTGGGAGTGCTGATGGGCCAGGGGCCCAGGGCTGGGGTGCTGATGGGCCAGTTTCTCTCTAGCCAGAGCCCTGTCCAGGCAGGGTGGCCCGAGGAGACCTGGGAGGAGGAGTGAGTGGAGAGGAAGATGCTGGGTCCCTGTGACCTGCTCTCCAGCCTCTCAGGGCGGAAGCACTGACCTGAGTCCCGCTCAGTCCCATCCCCGGGCTCACACCCCAGCTGCACGGCTGGCTCGCTTGGGGATCGTTAACAAAGATGCCCCAGGAGTGGGACCCCAGCTTCCGTATTTTTGTAAGTGTCCCTGAATTACCAGACCCAATGCCCTATCGGACCAGAATGTTCCTGCTGACCGTGTCACCAGGGAGGCCCTTTTAGGGCTTCAGCCCTCTCCCCGGAGGCCCTGTGCCCATGATGCTGATCTGCAGAATTGGGCAGTTACAGCATCTGCCGGCCGAGGGCAGCACCTTCCAAAGGGCCACCTCAGCCATCGTGAGGTCATTTGAGCGTAAAAGGGGGCAGAAGTTAAATTGTTCTTCCTCGTTTCCAGCTGTCCTTGCTGCAGGAAAGAAGCTGCAGCCTTGGGAGAGGCTTCACGGGACGGTTAAAACTCGGGCCCTGAAGCCATGTCATGGCCTCGATTAAAGGACTGATTTCTGTCTTTTGAGCCTGAACAAATTCCAGGAAGAACTGCCTCATCAGAGGCATCAAGAACCCTCGCACGACGGCTGAAAGAAAAGGTGCCCACGGGGAAGAATCCGCCCAGCTGCTGTGAAGCCCCCTCCCCTGCCGTCCCCACAAGCATCTCCCTCCATCACATCACCAAGCAGGTACCCGGCCGCAGGTGTGAAGGTCAGACCCCTCCACGGTGCACCGAGCCTCATGGGACTGACATATATGGTGAGCACAGCCCTGTCTAGGGACCCGGCCCCCATCCCCCTGCCCACCCCTCAGACCCCTGCTGGCCACCTTAGCGAACTCTCCCCTTGATCCTCAGCACCTTGGCCCTAACAAGTGACGGCCTCCACTGAAATGCAGAAGTCCAGCAGTCACTTCTAAAGTGCACAAACACAGCCATGAGGTCTTAACTCATCACATGGGCTCCCTCAGGGCCCCACGCCAGGTCTTCGAGGCCGGGACATTCCCAGCCACTTCCAGAACCCAGCCCCAGACAGACAAGAGGGCAGAAGCCAGGCATCTGGTGCGGGGTCTTTCACAGGTCGGGGAGCCTGAGAGTCACGTGGTATGTGTTCTCCATGCAGATTCCCAGGCCTGGTGCCGAGACAGCCATTTGTGCGGGTGCTGGTGGGGGCCAAGGACCTGTGGGCTTCTGGGTGCCCTCCTCACGCTGATGCTGACGCATAGGGTCCTGGGCCAGACACGGAGTGTTCTACACACCAGCCAGCACAGGAAGCCTTGTATACAGGTGGAGCTCAAGAAATTGCTGCTTAGAAAGGACTAGAAAAGGAAGTAACTATGTCATAATATGCACTATATAATAATGACTTCCTTTATGACACATCCTGCAGCTTTTAGACGGGGGAGAAGCACTATTCTACTGCACCAGGATTCAGCAAATTCCATATATCGTGTACTAACTTCCCTGTAAACACTGGGCCTGAAAGATGTGTGGGGCTGGGGTAGGGGAGGACATTTTTCAAACAAGTTTGAAAAATACTGGATTCTACTTGACTAAACTGTGGGCCTTCTCAGAGTCTTTGATCCGCTAATGGGCACTGCATACCTTCAAGGACAAATTGAGAGTGTACAGAATATTTCCCAAACTTACTGAAGCCAAGCACCTTATATTTTAATGGAACCTATTTTAGCATCATGAAACATAAATGGGGAAATCTCTAGTTCACCATTTCACAGAGTTTTCTAGTTTTCAACATGCTTCTGTAAATAAGAATCTCCTGGAATGTCCACGCCCAGTTCCTGCCTCTGCAGGCAAGTGGCTTCATTCCTGTTTTGTTGAGAATGCCTGAAGATTCCTTAACCAGGAAAGCTGGAAAGTGACCAGAGAAATTATCATATTGTCTTGGTTCTAAGACACAGGATCCTTCTGATAACAGCTTGTAGAGAAAAAAAGAAAGAAAGAAAAAAGCAGTGAGAGCATCAGTTCCAGCCAGTACGCTGGCAGCTCACACCCACCATGGTTTATTTCCAGCCCATGCTGCATAGTCACGATGGGTCAGCTGGGCTGTGCCCTAGGACCTCTCCCCATTCTGGGCCACAGGCTGATGGGGCAGCCCTCCACCCCCAACGCTGCTCATCATCAAGCAGAGGGCAGGACAGCTCTGAAGGGTCACACGCCTTCATGCAAACAGCCTGTAAGTGACACACATCACTCCCACTCAGATAACTCATGTGGCAGAACCCATCCCCCAGGCCCGCCCCGCCACCCAGGCCTGGAACGCAGCCCTGCTGGGTGCCACAAGCCTGGAAAGCTGGAAAGCCTGCCCACCCTGGTCGTGGTGTGACCCTGACCACCTGGCATGTCCTAACTTCAGCAACACTAAGATATAAAGATGAATCTTAACATTTAAGAAAATGGAATTTAAAAAGTTGTGCTTAAGTTCCATGTTTCCTGACTGGTTAATATGTGCACGGGTATGAATCCGTGTACACATTGGCCAAGTATTTGTGACACGACAGCTCTGAGTGACCAACCTGCCTTGCCAAGAAGGGAGTGACCTTTCGCACACTCGGGGCCACCTGCCCTGGCTCTGGAGTCCCAGAGGCTGCAAAGGAGGCAGTCGGCCTTCCTCAGCATTTGTCCCTGGTCCCTCATCAGAGGCATGAACAAGAATTCCCAGCCTTGCCCCTGCCTCCCAGGGCCCCAGGATGCTGCATCTAGGTTTGCAATCGCCCAAATCCATGCCACGTGGAAATGTCCCTCCAAACGCCCTTTGCCAGGACATTTGTGATGCTGTGGCCATGGGCACAGTGCTTTACAGGCACCCAACTTTAGCAGGCAAAGTAACAACCCCTCACAAAGAGCTATGAATCAGATGGCCCCCAGTGCAACCATCCTGCCCCTGTGACCTCCTTGGCCCCAAATGTGGGTGACCCTTCACATCTGTCCTCCGTCTAATCATCACGGCCGTCCCTGGAGGGCAGCCGGGGTGATGTACAATCATTCTCTCTTATAGATGAACACACAGCAAGCCACCAGCTTGAGGTTACTCGGATAATTGACATTCTGGTTTTTCAGGCATCCAGTGCTTTTGGCCCCTCTGCTGATGGCTTTCCACCAAGGCCCAGGAGAGGGTGGAACATTCTGTGGGAGTTTATTTTGAGAAGAGCCACAGACTAGATCTGCCAATCTTGGAAGGAACCTGGTAGGTTCCTTTCATTCTGCAAGTAGCACCAGGATACGAGGTGGGCAAACAGGCCGACAGCATCCCCTCCGTAGACTCCCATAGATGGTTGCTCACAAGCTGTATCACAACATGCGTGGAAGCACCTGGGAAGTATGAACGAACAGGAAGCTTCCCCTCTCACGTGGACATTTATCTGCAGCCCGTCTCTCTGCCAACAGGACCAGGGCCTCTTGAGGGAGAGCGGTCCCTCCCCACGTTCCCAAACTGCAGGGCAGGTGGCGGCTTATGCCCTGAGCCCTGCTCCTCCCCCTGGTGAAAGTGACAGGCCAGGGGTGGCTGCTCCAGTGTGGGCCCCTGCCAGCCTCCAGGACAGAAGCTGCTCCTCGCCGAGGCAAGGATGCTGCTTTGGGCGCTCCGGCTACTTTCCCACCTTGGGTCAGAAGACCTCAAGCAGTGTGCTTTGTACATGTCTACTCATCAAAATAATCTAAGGGGACATCAAACCTGGGGTGGCAGGCCCAGGTCTAGACATACAATTCCAGGCTGCCTTTCTTGGAAGGCACAAAGAAGGTATTTTATTCTTTCCTCATAAGGCCAGAAAAGAGAAGAAGGAAAAAAGCTGTCTGAAATACCAGGCTCTTTTTTTTCCTTTACAATTGATACTATTATATTAAGGAAACTTATTTTTTAAATTAGAATCATGTGTTAAATGTACATTGAGATGCTTGCTACTTGAAAGAATCCTAGAGTAAATCCTTTGGCAAACATCATTCCTGCCAGAATGTAATTTATATATATTAGAGTTATAACTGCTTTAGGTACTTAAAAAAAAAAAAAAAGCAACAATGCAGCGTACAGGGAAATGTAAAAGATTAAAACAACAAATAAGTTCTAAGGCAGGTGCTGAGAGGCACACAGTGGGGTCCACAGCTGGGGACACAAGGCCCCACCCTCGTGGAGTCAGGGTGGGTGACAGCCAGCAGGGCCCACCCACCACCTACTAAGAGGAGGGCACTAGAAAGGGGACCTGAACCTCTCATGTGACAACACATTTAAAAAGACAAGCTAATAAACAAATTTTAAAAAACCCAAACTGCCCTCTCTAGTTGAGCCCACAATGACAATAAAATTGGAGAACTGCATTCTCGGGAACCCAGATCAGAAATAAATAACAAAGCGATCAGCTCCTGGGTGTGTGTCCGGACTGAGGCCATGAAAATTGTGGTTTCTGTCTATGACAGCGTCTCCCTGGGTCCTCGGCCTGGGGGGTTTCCAAACCCTACCTATTTCAAGGTCACTCAGGTTGCTGTTCAGAGCTTTTCCTCCAAATTAAGCCATTACATTTTTTCCTCTTTGCCTTCATAGCATTCTGGCTCATTTTCCCACCACCCACAGCTCTCTGGAGACTTTGCTACAAGTCTGGAGAAGCCGGGATTGATAAAACAATGGAATTCTAAGGAAGACAGGTCCCCTTTCACAAATGAGACATCAAACACCAGGAGACTTGGTGCATTTCAGTCACGGTTTTCTGTTGTGTCATGCTCTATCCAGAAACTCAATATCATTTATAGATTAGAAGGAATTCTGTGCAATGAATGTTTCTACTCTGGCCCTTTCTTCTACTGATCATTGAAAAACCCAGGATTTTTGTTCTCCTGGAGGCCTCGCAAGTCAGGACACATGAGTGGTTTCTGAAAGCATGAACTGCTTCTGAATGGCAACCTGCACTTTCTGGGTTTTTGGCAAATCCTTTCCACAGCTAAGAAGCTGGTATACTGCCTTACCCTCTGAGGAGACAGGGGCCAGTGGATCCTGAAATTGAGCCACCAGCCACTAGCCAAACCATACCCCTGGCCTGGGCTGCAAAGGGTCCCACCTTCTCATTGACCCCAAGGTGCCACCTACCTGGCAAACCCACCCACCAGCTTCCCATCTGTACACAGAGACACACCATGCAGGCCAGGAGCAGCCTTAACACCAAATATTTTAACACAGTAATTCTATGCCTATAAACTTATCCTTAGAAAATAAAAGGACAAACACAAACAGAGGTATGAACACAAGAAGATGGTCATTGCATCTCTGTTTCTAAGGAGCAAAACAGAAGCTGAGAATTTCAACAAAAGGGTATTGTGGTCACTACTGGTGCTGCTAATGGAGCAGCCTGGCCTTCCTCCTTCCAGATGAGGGGTCATAGTGGCTGCCCTGCCCCGGGGAATAAAGCCACGGCCTTGCTTTGGCTGACAAGAAGCAGGCAGAGGTGTCCTGCCACCTCCCGGAGGGATGGCTCCCATGCGGCCCCTGCCCCTGCCCCACCCTGCAACGTTCTCTGCAGGGACCTCTCTGTCAGTCTTGGTCCCAGAGGCCCGTGCTGACCCAGGATGGACCCGAAATGGGAGTGAGCGATAAGCCACTGCCATCCTGAAGTTGTTTGTTACCAAAGCACAACAGAGCTTACGGTGACTGACACAGAAATGAGTATCTAGTAGTGAGCTTCTGTTGTAAATAATATTAACTTATGTAGATTGGCCTCGGGGATTGGATGGAGAGGAAGGATACTCTTATCTGAGGCTGGGAGGATGAGGAAAGATTCATTGAAAGCATTTCCAGGGAACACCTGGAGGGCAGATCTTGTACTTACTAAAGGTGGAGGGCTCAAGGTCCAGCAGGTGTGGGGTTCGCTGTTTGCTGGGTTTGATTAGGTAAAACAAGAAATATGAGCTCAGAAGAGAACTCGCTGGTGCTTCCCTGGTGGCGCAATGATTAAGAATCTGCCTGCCAATGCCGGGGACACGGGTTCGAGCCCTGGTCTGGGAAGATCCCACATGCCGCGGAGCAACTAGGTCCGTGAGCCACAACTACTGAGCCTGCGCATCTGGAGCTTGTGCTCCGCAATTGGAGAGGCCACAGCAGTAAGAGGCCCGCGTACCGCAAAAAAAAAAAAAAAAAAGTTAGGTTTACCCTATACTGTGGTCTATTAAGTACACAATAGCATTATGTCTAAAAAAATGTATATACCTTAATTAAAATACCTTATTGCTAAAAATGCTAATCATCATCTGAGCCTTCAGCAGGTTGTAATCTTTTTGCAACAGTCACATCAAAGATCACTGATCAGGGGTTGAGATCAAGATGGTAGAGTAGGAGGACACAACAAAAATAAACCTACATGTGGAACATTCCCACTGAAAACAACCTGAAGCCTGGCAGGAAGACTCTGCTACAACCAAGGCTACAGAACAAGCCAAATGGAGTCGGGCAGGAAGGGAAGTGAGTGATCAGGTCGGGACAAGCACCCGTGGGAGGGGATATAGAAGAGGAGGGGGATTACATGGGCTCAGGGATCCTGCCTGGGAAGTGAGGAGCTGGAACCACATATTGGGCACCCAGCCTTGGGGTCTGACACCAGGTAGATGAGTCCACTGAGCTGCCCTTTCCTCTTCTTCACCCTGCCCCCAATAGGGTGATGATGGTCACTGAACATAGGAGTAGTTCGGTTCATACTTGGCTCTGGCTCTAGCCCCTCCATCTCCAGCCCCACCTCCCACCACGGTGATAGCTGCCAGCACATCCTGGGGGAAGATGTGACCCATGCTCACGTCAGATCCAGCTCTCCCACCAAAGCCACTGTACACACACGAACTGCATAGGACGTTTCCATACAAGAACACCCTTCAAGACCAGGACAGGTGACTGTTTCAACTAGTTTAATAGAGACAGTTAAACAAACTGAGAAGACAGAGGAATTTGTTACAAATGAAGGAACAATAAAAATATCTTGAAAAAACAACTAATAAAATAGAGATAAATAATTTACCAGATAAAGAGTTCAAAGAATTATTAATAAAAATGCTAACTGAACTTGGGTAAAGAATAGATGAACACAGTTTGAATTTTAACAAGGAACTAGAAAACAGAGAAAAGAATCAGTCAGAGCTGAAGAATACAATAACTAAAATGAAAAACACACTAGAAGAAACTAACAGCAGATTAGGTGATACAGAAGAATGCATAAGTGATCTGGAAGATGGTATAATGGAAATTACCTGATCAGAGCAGCAAAAAGGAAAACAAATTTTAAAAATGAGGACGCTTTAAGAAACCTCTCGTACAACATCAAGTGTACTAAACATTCACATTATAGGGGTCCCAGAAGGAGAAGAGAGAAAGTGTTCAAAAACGTATTTGATCAAATTATGGCTAAAAACTTCCTGAAGCTGAAGAAGGAAATAGACATCCAGGTACAGGAAATACAGAGAGTCCCAAACAAGACGAATCCAAACAGACCAAGACATACCATAATTAAAATGGCAAAAGTTAAAGAGAATTTTAAAGGCAGCAAGAAAGAAGCAAAGAGGCATATACAAGGGAAACCCCACAAGGCTATTTGTTTATTTTTTCTGACTTTTCTGAAGAAATTCTGCAGACCAGAAGGGGCTGGCATGATATATTTAAAATGCTGAAAGGGAAAATCCTGCAACCTAGGATACTCTATACAGCAAGGTTATCATTCTGAATTGAAGGAGAAATAAGGAACTTCTCAGACAAGCAAAAAACTAAGAGTTTCATAAATACTAAACCAACCCTGAAAGAAGTGTTAAAGGGTCTTCTCCAAGTGGAAGAGGAAAGGCTACAAAAAGTAGTAATTTACAGGAAAGGCAAAATCCCACTAGTACAGGCAAATATATAGTAAAGGCTATGGATCAACCACTTAAATAAGCTAGTACTAAGATTAATAGACAAAAATTGTAAAATCAACTATAACTACAATAAACAGGTAAGAGATAAACATGAAGATGTAAAATATGACTTCAAAACCATAAAATGTGTGTGTGTGGGAGTACAAAATACAGATCTTTTAGAATGTGTCTGAACTTAAATGACTATCAGTTTAAAACAAGTATATATAAGTCAACACATATGAACCCCATGGTAACCACAAATTTAAAAACCTACAATAGATACACACAAAATAGAGAGAATGGAGCACAAATATACCACTAAAGAAAATCATCAAGCCACAAGGAAGAAACTAAAAGAGAAGGAACAAAAAAGAACTACAAAAACAACCAGAAAGCAAGTAACAAAATGGCAATAAGTACATACCTATCACTAATCACTTTAAATATCAATGGACTAAATGCTCCAATCAAAAGACACACAGTAGCTGACTGGATTAAAAAAAAAGACCCATCTATATGCTGCTTACAAGGGACTCACTTCGGAGCTAAGGACACACACAGACTGAAAGTGAGGGAATGGAAAAAGATATTTCATGCCAATGGAAATAAAAGAAAGCTGCGGCAGCAATACTAATAAAAGACAAAGTAGGCTTTAAAACAAAGTCTATAACGAAAGACAAAGAAGGGCATTATATAATGATAAAGGGATCAGTACAAGAGAATATAACATTTGTTAACATATATGCACCTAATATAGGTGCAACTAAATATATAAAGCAAATATTAACATATATTAAAGGGAGAAATTGACAATACAACAGTAGTAGGGGATTTTAACACTCCACTACATCAATGGACAGATCATCCACATAGAAAATCAATAAGGCAATAGTGGTTTTAAATGACATATTAAACCAGCTGGACTTAATAGATATCTACAGGCCATTCCACACAAAAATAGCAGAATATACATTCTTTTCAAGTGCATGTGAAATGTTCTCCAGGGTAGATCACATGGTAAGCCACTAAACAAGTCTCATCAAAGTTAAGAGAATAGAAACTATATCTAACATTTTTCCCAACCACAACAGTATGAAACTAGAAATGAATTACATGTAAAAAAACAGAAAAAACACAAACACACAGAGACTAAACAACATGCTACCAAAGATGGGTGAATGAAGAAATAAAGAGAAAATCATAAAATACCTTGAGAGAAATAAAAATAAAAACACAACTTTCAAAAATCTAAGGGATGCAGCAAAAACAGTTCTAAGAGGGAATTTTAGAGTGAAATAGGTCTACCTCAAGAAACAAGAAAAATCTTAAACAACTTAATCTACCGTCTACAGGAATTAGATAAAGAAGAACAAACAAACCCCAAAGTCAGCAGAAGGAAATAATAAAGATTGAGAGGAAATAAATAAAAGAGACCAAAAGAACCCAAACAATAGAAAAGATCGATCAAACCAGAGTTGTTTTTGAAAAGATAAGCAAAATTGATAAGCCTTTAGCCAGGCTCACTAAGAACAAAAAAAGAGAGAGGCCCCAACTAAACAAAATAAGAATAAGGAGAAATTACAACCAATATTTCAAAGATACAAAAAATCAAAAGAGAATATTATGAACAGTTAAATACCAACAAATTGGTCAACATAGAAGAAATCAATAAATTTCTAGAAACATACAGTCTTCCAAGACTGAATCAGGAGGAAATAGACAACCTGAACAGATCAACCACTAGTAGTGAAATTGAATTAGTAATTAAAAAAAAAAAACTCCCTGCAAACAAAAGTCCAGGACTGGATGGCTTCATAGGTTGAATTCTACCAAACATATAGAGAAGAGCTAATACCTATTCTTCTCAAACTATTCCAAAAAATTGAAGAGGAAGGAACACTCCCAAATTCATTCTATGAGGCCATCATTACCCCGATACCAAAACCAGACAAAGACACTATAAAAAATAAAATTACAGGCCAATATCTCTGATGAATATAGATGCAAAAATGCTCAACAAAATATTAGCAAACCAAGTTCAACAATATATAAAAAGCATCATACACCATGATGAAGTAGAATTTATTCCAGAGATGCAGGATGGTTCAGTATCTGCAAACCAACGGATGTGCTACACTACATTAACAAAAGGAAGGATAAAAATCACATGACCATCTCAATAGTTGCAGAAAAAGTATATGACAAAATTCAATATCCATTCATGATAAAAACTCTCATCAAAGTCAATATAGAGAGAACATGTCTCAACATAATAAAGGCCATTTATGGCAAACCCACAGCTAACATTAAACTCAATGGTAAAAAGCTGAAAGCTTTTCCTTTAAAACCAGAAACAAGATAAGGATGTTCCCTCTTGCCAGATGTGTTTAACGTAGTATTGGAAGTCCTAGCCACAGCAATCAGACAAGGGAAAGAAATAAAAGGTATCCAAATTGGAAGGGAAGAAGTTAACACTGTTACTATTTGCTGTTGACATGATAGTATATTTAGAAAAAACCCCAAAATCTCCACCAAAATTATGAGAATATATGAATTCAGTAAAGTTTCAGGAAACAAGATTAATATACAGAAATCTGGGGACTTCTCTAGTGGCACAGTGGTTAAGAATCTGCCTGCCAATGCAGGGGACACGGGTTCGAGCCCCGGTTCGGCAAGATCCCACATGCCACGGAGCAGCTAAGTCCATGCACCACAACTACTGAGCCAGCGGTCTAGAGCTCGTGAGCCATAACTACTGAAGCCCAGGCACCTAGAGCCCATGCTCCTCAACAAGAGAAGCCACCGCAATGAGAAGCCCATGCACTACAATGAAGAGTAGCTCCCGCTTGCTGCAACTAGAGAAAAGCCCATGCACAGCAACAAAGACCTAACACAGCCAAAAATAAATAAATATTTTTTTAAAATCTGTTGCTTTTCTATACCCTAACAATGAACTATCAGAAAGAGAAAGCAAGAAGAAGTCCATTTAAAATTTCATCAAAAGGAATAAAATACCTCGGAATAAACTTAACCATGGAGGCCAAAGACCTATACTCTGAAAACTACAGGACACTGATGAAGAAAACTGAAGACGATAAAAGAAATAGAAAGATACCCTGTGTTCATGATTTGCAAGAATTACTATTGTTAAGATGTCCATACTACCCAAAGTAATCTACAGATTTAATGCAATCCCTAGCCAAATACCGATGACATTTTTCACAGAACTAGAACAAATAATCCTAAAACTTATATGGAACCACAAAAGACCCCAAACAGCCAAAGCAGTCTTGAGAAAAAAAGGACAAAGCCACAAGTATCACGCTCTCTGACTTCAGACTATATTATATAGCTAAAGTAATCGAAACAGCATGGTACTGGCATAAAACCAGACACATAGATCAATGAAACAGAACAGAGAGCCCAGAAATAAACCCATGCACTTATCATCAATTAATTTATGACAAAGGAAACAAGAATAAAAATGGGAAAAGACTGTCTCTTCATTAAGGGGAAATGCTGGGAAAACTGAACAGCTACATGTAAAAGAATTAAATTAGAACAGTTTCTCATACCATATACAAAAATAAGCTCAAAATGGATTAAAGACCTAAATGTAAGACTGGAAGCCACAAAACTCCTAGACAAAAACATGGGCAGAACACTCTTTGACATAAACCATAGAAATATTGTTTTGGATCTGTCTCCTCCGGCAAAGGAAACAGAAGCAAAAATAAACAAATGGGACCTTATTAAACTTAAAAGCTTCTGCACAGCAAAGGAAACCACTGACAAAATGAAAACACCTATGGAAAGGGAGGAAATATTTGCAAATGCTGTGACCAACAAGGGGTTAATATCCAAAATATATGAAAAGGTCATACAGCTCAACATCAAAACAAACAACAAACAAACAACTCAATCAAAAGACAGGTAGAAGACCTGAACAGACATTTCTCCAAAGAAGACATACAGATGGTCAACAGGCACATGAAAAGATGCTCAACATCACTAATTATTAGAGACATGAAAATCAAAACAACAATGAGATATCACCTCACAGCAGTCAGAATGGCTATCATCAAAAAGTCTACAAATAACAAAAGCTGGAGAGGGTGGGAATGTAAACTGGTGCAGTTGATACAGAAAACAGTATGGAGATTCCTCAAAAAACTAAAAATAGAATTCCCATATGATCCAGTAATTCCATTCCTGAGTATATATCAAAAGAAAACAAAGACGCTAATTGGAAAAGATACATGCATCTCAACGTTCATAGCAGCACAACTTACAATAGTGAAGATATGGAAGTAACCTGTTTGTCCATCAATAGATGAATGGATAAAAATGTGGTGTGTATCTACAATGGAATATTACTCGGCCATAAAAAAGGATTGAAAATTTGCCATTTGCAGCAACATG
Organism: Delphinus delphis; assembly: GCF_949987515.2. Classification (NCBI taxonomy): domain Eukaryota; kingdom Metazoa; phylum Chordata; class Mammalia; order Artiodactyla; family Delphinidae; genus Delphinus; species Delphinus delphis. The sequence continues at coordinate 125,246,964 of NC_082684.1, read as the reverse complement.
GATGGACCTAGACATTATCATACTGAGTGGAGTAAGTCAAACAGAGAAAGAGAAATATTATATGCTATCATTTATATGTGGAATCTAAAAAATAATGCAAATGAATGAATATAACAAAACAGAATCAGACTCACAGACAACAAAGGAGCGGTTACCAGTGGGGAGAGGGGTGGTGGAGTAGGACAAGGGTAGGGGATTTGAAGGTACATACTACCATGTTGTAAAATAAATAAGCTACAAGGATATATTGTACAGCACAGGGAATGTAGCCACTATTTTAAAACAACTTTATAGTATAATCTATAAAAATACTGAATCACTATGCTGTAAACCTGAAACTAATATAATATTGTAAATCAACTATACTTAAATTAAACAAAAGAAAAAAATGATCACTGGTCACAGATCATCATAATAAATATAATAACAACGAAAAAACTTTAAATCTTGGGAGAATTACCAAAATGTGACACAGCGACAAGAAGTGAGCAAATGCTGTTGGAAAAATAGCACCAAGTGCTTGACACAGTCTCCTCACGCAAAGGAAACCACTGATTGTATAAAGATTGCCCCATATCTTCAATTTGTAAAAAAACTGAATATCTGAGAAGTGCATAAAGCAAAGTACAATAAAACGAGGTCTGCCTGTATGTACATATATTATATATATATTACATAGGCTGTGATAATGAAATTATTATCACAGCAGTTATAGCTTTATGACTGTCTTCTAAGTACACAGGTTTCCCCTTCTCTCCTGTCCTCATCACCCGGACACTGTGAAGTAGGTATCGTTCACATGGCAGAAGAGACGATGAGAGGTTGAATAAAGCTCTTGCTCTGAGTGTCAGACACAAAAGCTCATTTAGAAAGCTCACTCCTGTCCTCCTCCCCTCAAATGATATGGTTATTTGCTTCTGTTGGCAAGCTCTTAATACCTAATATCGCAGAAAGCAACAACGGAAAGTAATGACAGTACAATACAGAGACAAACCTGTAAAGATTCTCATGCAAGCAGGCAACTGAGCATATCAATTAACATCCTTTTCTTTTTTCTTTTTAATTTATTTATTTAATTAATTTATTTTTGGCTGCATTGGGTCTTTGTTGCTGCGCGGGCTCTCTCTAGTTGTGGCGAGCGGGGGCTACTCTTCCTTGCCGTGCGCGGGCTTCTCATGGCAGTGGCTTCTCTTGCTGCGGAGCACGGGCTCTAGGCGCTGGACTTCAGTAGTTGTGGCACACGGGCTTGGTAGTTGTGGCTTGTGGGCTCTAGAGCGCAGGCTCAGTAGTTGTGGCTCACCGGCTTAGCTGCTCTGCTGCATGTGGGATCTTCCCAGACCAGGGCTCAAACCCGTGTCCCCTGCATTGGCAGGCAGATTCTTAACCACTGCACCACTCAGGAAGTCCAAACATCCTTTTCATTCTTGGACTTATCTTCACATTCCTTGAGGTTAAGTTTATCACGTGACCATGTTTTGTGCACTACATTTCATTTTTCCAGGTGTAGCGTGACACTGATGGAACCACTGCAGCTGGCGTGTACGGTGTGCCAGGCTCTGGACTGAACGATTCACAGGCAGTTATTTATCTTCATCCTGACATCACTCTATGAGGCAGACAATATCATCTTCCCACAGGGACACCCACTGCTCCCTCTAACTCAGCTCTTTACCAGGTTCGTGGTACAGGGGTACAAGGTCCCCATGTTCTTACAACAGAATCCCACTCTGCATAATATTCCATGGTGGACCAGAATACATATTATTTATCTATTCATCAGTTGATGGATATTTGGGTTGGTTCTACTTTTTGGTTATTATAAAAAACGCTACTGAACATTCACGTACAAGCCTTTGTGGGGACATACGTTTTCCCTTCTCTTCAATAGATACTCAGGAGCGGAAGTGCTGTGTCATACGGAAATTCTGTTTAACTTTTCGCGGAACTGCCAAACCGTTTTTCAAAGAGGCTACAGCATTTTATATTTCCACTAGCCATGTGCAATCGTTTCAATCTCTCTACCTCCACACCAACGCTGATCTTTTTCTTTTGGTTCTAGACATCCTAGTGCGTGTGAAGTGGTATCTCAATGCGGTTTTGATTTGCATTTCCCTAATGACTGCATGTTGAGCATCTTTTCATGTGCCACTTATATATCATCTTTGGAGGAATGTCTACTCAAATTTTTTGGTCTATTTTTTATTGAGCTATTATTTGTCTTTTTTATTGAGTTGTAAGAATTCTTTATATGTCCTGCATATGAGTTCTTTGATGATACAATTTTACAAGCATCTTCACTCATTCCTTGAGTTGTCTTTTTGCTGCCTTGAAGGTCTTGTTTGCAGCACAAAAGTTTTAAATTTTGATGTGGTGCAATTTATCTATTTTGTTATTTAGTTGCTTCTGCTTTTGGTGTTGTAGGTGGTAGCTTTTTGAAGTGAGAGAGCTGTTGGCGGCCATCCGCCCCCAGGTGGGTGAGGGGACTCAAGAGGGAATCAATCAGTCCACATGGAGAGAGAATGACAGTCACACAGAGAGAAATAGAGGAGAATGTGTGAGGTGGAGAAATGTGCAGGGGAGACAGGCTGGGCTCCCCCAGCACCGCTCTCTGGGGCCAGCACACCTGAGACCAGCTGGATGTGATAGGAACTCCTTGGAACCCTAGAGACCTGCTTCCCAGCTCTTCCAGTTTCAGCTGTTTGCCAACAAAAAGACAAAGAAACAACAATGAAGAAAACAAGAACCCTGACCAGTGTACGCAGTTTAGAGATGAGAAAAAAGAGGCTCCAAGAGGATCAGGCCCCATCAAGGGACTGGGATTCCAATGCCAGCCTGTGCCCCCACCTCCAGCCTCCCCATGGGCAGGATACAAGCATCACAAAGAAGCAGACAAGCCTCTTTACTTGTAAAGAGTCTCACAGAAACCTCCTTTCAAAAGCACACTGTTTCAGCTGCCTGGACTTTCTAACGTGAGCGAGATGAGGAATCAGAGTCAGCAGAGCCTTCATCTTCAATTCCGGAGGCCAGGAGCCCCATGAGGGGCAACGCTCATGACTGTGCTGGCTGGTGCAGTGGAATCACTCAGAAAGGAAGAGCAGGCCCATTGGAATCAAGGGGGCAAATCTTTAAGACAACACAGTAACACGAGCCCAGGAAAAATCCAGGTACAGAAAGAACCTCAAGGTAGAGGGAGGGCTGGTGGCCAAATGGAAGCTGCCGAAGTCTCCGCGGACTATGACTGGTCAAGACTCAATTTTATAAATTTTCTGTGTGGAAAACTAAAACATCTGCTGTTCCATATACAAACTACAGAGTGAAATGGAACAAAAAGCTTGACTGATGGGGGTGGGATTTCAGTGTTGAAAAACATTGGTTCAAAGGATGCTCCAGCTCGTGTTTCAAAGACAAAAAATAACGTGTCCACAGAGCACCACTCCTGGGCTCTCTCCCCATCTCTCTCTACATCAGCAACCTCCCTCCAATCACACGAACTTGGGCTTCTAGGGTGGAGGCCACCTTTCTCTCACCCCATGGGCTTCAGACTCAGAACACTCTACACACAAAGCAGTACCTCACTCTAAACAAAATAATGAATCTATATGTGATCATCAAAATGCAGATTCCCACCAACCAGTCTTGCCAACAGAGAGGATACGTTTATCCTAAAGGAATTAAAATGACTTACTAACCTGCTTCCAATAGTCACCATATCTGTGATTTCAACATCTCGTGGCAGAGAACAGGTGAACATGAAGTTAGCCAAAGTGTACTTCCAGAAGGGCAGTGCCTCCAGAACCTGATAGAAAATATCTCAACTCACTTTCTTCTCAGATAAACACAGATGAGAATCTTGGACATGAATTTAATTTCTCTTATTGCACATGTACTTTAGGATATAAAACTCTCAGAAGATAAATCCATGTAGTTCATGGGAGGCTAGAATCTCGAACTGGCTGGTCCTGGGTCATCATTAGCAGCCTAAATCACATGCTGTAAAATGTGAATTTCACAATGCTCCCAAAAGGCAGTCTTGGGATAAAGAAGATGTGGCACATATATACAATGGAATATTACTCAGCCATAAAAAGAAACGAACTTGAGTTATTTGCAGTGAGATGGATGGACCTAGAGTCTGTCATACAGAGTGAAGTAAGTCAGAAAGAGAAAAACAAATACCGTATGCTAACACATATATATGGAATCTAAAAACAAACAAAAAAAGGTTCTGAAGAACCTAGGTACAGGACAGGAATAAAGATACAGACATAGAAAATGGACCTGAGGACACGGGGAGGGGGAAGGGTAAGCTGGGACGAAATGAGAGAGTGCCATGGACATATATACACTACCAAATATAAAATAGCTAGCTTGTGGGAAGCAGCCACATAGCACAGGGAGATTAGCTTGGTGCTTTGTGACCACCTAGAGGGGTGGGATAGGGAGGGTGGGAGGAGACACAAGAAGGAGGAGATATGGGGATATATGTATATGTATAGCTGATTCACCTTGTTATAAAGCAGAAATTAACACACCACTGTAAAGCAATTATACTCCAATAAAGATGTTAAAAAAAAGAACACCTGAAAAAAAAAAGAATTTTAACGGTTAGGAATTTTAATTTTAAAACTATGCAGAAATAATAAGGATGAAAGGAAACAACTCTGTGTGAAAAGTAGGTAAGGAAAGTAGAATGACTGACTGTTCCAGAATGAGAAAAGGGGGGAAAATAGGATGAACTTTTAGCAGTTTTGTGGAAAAGGATCTTGGGAAGGAATTTTATGCATGGTCAAGCTGAGTAAGATTGGGATAAATTTATTTAAGTTAACAAATGAGTTTTAATATCAAAAGTACACTGATATAAAATTAGAATTGTTTTTCTCTCTGTTAAAAGGAAAAAGTTTTATTGGATTTTTGGTCTGCTTTTTTTTTTTGTTTTTTTGTGGTACACGGGCCTTTCACTGTTGTGGCCTCTCCCATTGAGCACAGGCTCTGGACGCGCAGGCTCAGCGGCCATGGCTCACAGGCCGAGCCCCTCCGCGGCATGTGGGATCTTTCCGGACCAGGGCACGAACCCGTGTCCCCTGCTTCGGCAGGCAGGCTCTCAACCACTGCGCCACCAGGGAAGCCCCCTGGTCTGCTTTTGATAACAGACTGTGAATTTTTTTTTTTTTTACCTTTTAAATAACTGCCTAGAAAGCCCCCACACACAAAAAAATGGGAATCTTGTTTAAAATTATAAGCTTCAACATAAAACGTGGTTGTTATAAAGCAGAAACTAACACACCATTGTAAAGCAGTTATACTCCAATAAAGATGTTAAAAAAAAAACATAAAATGTGGCTAATGGCATAAACTGTAATATGTCACTAACCTTATACCCTCAAAAATCCATCCATTCACTCATTCATCCATTCATTCATCTATCTTTCTACCTTCATTGGGCATCTTCCAGACAGTCCTAAACAATGGTTAGGTAGGTAAAAACACAAAGACACAGTCCCAGGCATGAAGAGTATAGTAGGGACAGGATTACGCAGTAGGCAGACCATCTGCTGGATTATCAACAAAGCGGGGCACCAAACACAAGGCCCTTGTTCTGTTTCTGGAACCGGACCCTTCCTGCCCAGGAATCTGCAGCATGCTCCCCAGCCTGACGGGCTCCAGATCAGCATCGGGGCCTGATCTAAGCATCTCCTCCCCGAGGTCTTCCTTAGCCACATCTCACCTCTGTTCTCCATCGCTTCACCTGCTTCATTTCCATAGCAACTCTCATCACCTGTTCATGGATGCCAGCTCACCAGGTATTCCCAATCCCTACAGCACACCGAGCATTGCTGAGCAGCACTTTTCATTAAGGACAAAGAAAGGGAAGCAAGGATGTGACAGCAAAACAGAAAGACTTGCTAAATTTCAGAGAAATGCTTCTTTGCTACAGGAGACAGCTTCTTAAAAGAGTGCTCTAAAGGTAACAAAAACACTATGAAAAGCCTTGAAGTTATAGCCCTCATTTTGTAAAAAAGCATTTTCAACTTAGTGACTATCGACTGCTCTGCTAAGAAAGATGAAGACATTATATATTTGCCTGGCCGCTCCTTTTTCCCTCCCAGTGATTTTCCTATGTTATATTACTATTTGTAAGGTTTATATTATCTATACTATGTGCTGCCACTATAACTCGCACAGATGGTCGATCTTTCTTACTTTTATATTTAAAGAGATTTGAGGTTCACCACCCATTTACAAGTGCTGAACTTTTATGCACTTCTATTTTGGCTGGATTTTGACATTCAATGGTTTTATTCAAAACCCTTATTCAGAAGGGCTCACAGAATCTAAGTTTTCTGATTTCGGGCATGCTTGAGAATATCTGTCCATTGTCTCTGTCTTTACACTAGTCAGTTTGGCTAAATAAGGAACTATTGGGACACCCATTGTTTTACTCAGAATCCATCAGGGTCCCTTCAGAGGGTGCAACTCAGCACAGGCTGGCCCAGCATGTTCTATCCCGACTGATGCTCCTTACCTTTTCTGCCCTGTTACTTTTTCCTTTCACCAACCCCTCCCTATTTCCTCCACCCCCAGATCCTGGCAAGCACTTTTCTACTCTCTGTTTCTGAGTTTTACTTTCTTTTTTTTTTTTTAAGATCCCATATATAAGGGGTACCACGCAGTATTTTGTCTTTCTCTGCCTGGCTTATTTCACTTATCGTAATGTGCTCCAGGTTCATCCGTGTTGTTATAAATGGCAAGATTTGCTTCTTTCTCATGGCTGAATAATATTCCATTGTATATACATATAATATGGTGTATATATATTGTGAATAATGCTGTAATGAACATGAGAATGCAGATATATCTTTGAGATCCTGTTTTCATTTCCTTTAGATATATACCCAGAAGTAGAATTGATGGATCATATGTTAGTTCTATTTTTAATTTTTTGAGGAACCTCTATACTGTTTTCCATAGTGGCTGCACCAACTTAGGTTCCCACCAACAGTGTAGGAGGATTCCCTTTTCTCCACATCCTCGCCAATACTCACCAATATCTCTTGTCATCTTGATGATAGCCACGTGACAGGAGTAAGGTGATATTTCACTGTGATTTTAATTTGCATTTCCCTGACGATTAGCGATGTTGAACACCTTTTCACATACTTGTTGGCCATCTGTACGTCTTCTTTGGAAAAATGTCTATTCGGGGCCTCTGCCCATTTTTTAATAGAATGTTTTGTTTTGTTTTGCTATTGAGTTGTATTCCATATTTTGGATATTAACCCCTTATCAAATATATGATTTGCAAATATTTTCGCCCATCCCACCAGTTGCTTTTCCAGTTTGCTGATGATTTCCTTTGCTGTGTAGAAGCTTTTAGTTTGATGTAGTTCAATTTGTCCATTTTGACTTTTGTTGCCTTTGTTTTAGGTGTCATAGCCAAAAAACCATCACCAAGACCAACATCAAGGATTTTATGCCCTGTTTTTTTTTTTTTTTTTTTTGCTTTCTGGGAGTTTTATGTTCTTACGTCTTACATTCAAGTCTTTAATCCGTTTTGAGTTGGTTTTTTGGTATGGTGTAAGATAGGGGTCCAGGTTTGGTAATTTTTTTAAAAGCTTAACAAAATGCAATTCCTTATGAATGACAGAGTCAAGTTTGGCCTGGATATTTACATAGTTTTCTTTGATCATCTACTTAACTTTTCCCCTTCTTTTCTAAAACTCTGTTAGGAAATCAAATCGCGGTGACACTTGGTTCCTTTTGTGGCGTTTCCTCCATGCTGTACCTGTCCAATGAGGCCTCTGATTTTTGGCTTCTGAACTAGTCTTTGTGTTGCTATCATTTTTACTTTTTTCTCTTCTGATTTTTTCCCCTGAATCCCACCAGTGTGGGCTTTGTTCTCTTCTGTCTCACTCAATCCTCTGAATCTTTCTTCTATGCTCAAAGTCTGCTTTAGAGATCATGTTGCCAGCATTTTCCTTGAGAGTCTGGAAACTTACTTTTCTGAACTCTTGAGCTGGTCTCTGAATCATCCACATTTTCCCGCAGTCTTTGGCTTGTGTTTTTCTTTGTCTTTCTTTATTTTCACGTTTCTCTTGTAATTCTTTTGTAGTCCTTAGTCATCTCTGAATGAGATCAGCTATTTATCAAGGAAAAAGAGTACAGAGTAAATGGCAGGATTAGGCTGAGAAAATATAAGGCTTTGATTCAAATTTGTCTGGAATATTTTCTCACCCATCTGGACTTTATTCTGTCCTGGGAACCTGTCTCCTTGAGTGTTTGGACTTCAAGTGTAGGGCTGGCTTATAACAAAGCATTCATTGCCACGCACCCACTGGGTGGGGATTTGTCACTGCTCCCTCCCAGACCTGCCTCTCCCTATTCACCTGGGGCAGGTCCCTGAGCCAGGCAGGTCACATACAACACACATGGAGGAGGGCATGGTCCCTCCTCCACCGCCACCTCTGAATACCCAGTGGCACTAACCTGGCTTCATCTGAGCAGAGAAAGTGCTCACTTCCTTCTGCATTTGCTGTCCCTGATACATAGTACATGCTCAATAAACATCTGCTTCAGGAATGAAGACTGAGTTAATAAACCAGATGAAGAAAACCAAGGAGACAAACACGGAGCACAGCACACCAGGAGGCAGTCGCAGGACAGTCTGCAAGTCAAGTCCGGAGGCACGAAGCTGACAACCCCTCCTCCAGCGAGCATGGTGCTAGATCCGGGCCAGGGCTGGGGATGTGCTGGCACCTCCCACAGCTCCAGCAAGTCTCTGGCGCAGGCGTGGCCTGGGGTCATCAGTACAGTAAGGGAAGGCATTCTACACTTCATCCTGGTTCATGCCAGTTTTGTTCTGGAAGTTACTACAGTCTTCATTCTTGGTTCTGAAGGTCTCTATCCCCCACAGGGTGACAGCTCCAGGGAGCAGAGGCCGTCATGCAGTGATATGAGGACACTGGAAGTCAGGATGTCACTGTAAAGGCGCCAGATGTGCTGACCTCCTCCAGGTGCACACACCTGTCTGCATCAGGCAGGGGGGAGCTTGGACACTCGGGGTCCACCTGTGTGGACCACTGGCGAGAGGGCGGCCGTTCCCCCTGCAGACCACCTCCTTTCAGCTCTGAAGAGCCCACCTGTAGCACAACGCAGGGAGGCAGAAGACACCCCAAATGACTGTGCCACAGGGAACAGAGGTTCAGAATCAGAATCTAGGCAGACAGATGGAAAAGGAAAAGGGCCCTTCCTTGACACCTGAGTTTGCTGCCTGAGATGCAGATACACCTAACCCGAGACACTCCTCAACAGCCCTCAAAGCCTCCACTCAAGGCTCGGCGTGACCCCGGCAATATCTGCCTCCAGGGAGCCACTTTCCACCCTTCTCTTGAACTCTCCATGCCCACCCAGCCCCTAGCTGGGGGCTCCCACCCCTCTTCTGGGTTAAGGGACTAAGGGATGTTCCAGACCCACCTCAGGAGGCACAGATGGCTCGAGAGTGGACAGTCAGTCTCACACCACCGCCTGCCACTTACTCAGGCCTGGGTGCCTGTGTTCCGCAGCTGCTGCCCCTTGTTCACACCTGCCCTGCTCTGTGTCTTAAATCAAACCTTCAAGAAGGCAGGAGCTGGCTCTCTGAGTCTAAACACTCCTACTGAATGGTTTTAACGTGCTGTTCGCAAAGCGTGACAACAAACACTAGAGGGATTCAAATAGGCTCTGTTGTCTGTGGTCCTTGAGAAAATCCTGCTAGAAGCAGTCGTATTAATGACAATGAAAAACATGAAATAGGTGGCAAATCAATGATGTGAGCCCTAATGTCTGAGTAACACACAAAAAACAGGAAAAAATATATCCCCTGGGCCCTAAACGCCTGCAATCCCAGTGGAGAGAGAACGGAAAATATGGCAGTTGGTGCTATTATAATGTTTTAGCTCCAACAAAGTGCTTTCACATGCCTTAATGCCAATGTGTCTGACAAGGACCTTGGGTATTATCTTAATTTTACATATGAGAAAACTGAGACTCAGAGAAGTAAACTTTAAAAGATTAGAGAATGCTGCAAAATAAAACAGCCAAGGTCAATATTGGAACTAAGTAGACAGTAGCTTGGTTTTGTCCTCTGCCACAGAACCCAGGATCGTAATTAAAATTATTTCATCCTGAATGTCCACTGACAGATGAATGGATAAAGAAGATGTGATATATATATATATATATATATATATATATATGTGTGTGTGTGTGTGTATATATATATATCCATGTGCGCACACACACACACACACACACACACACACACACACACTGGAATACTACTCAACCATAAAAAAGAATGAAATAATGCCATTTGCAGGAACATGGATGGACCTAGAGATTATCATACTACATGAAAGTAAGCCAGATAGAGAAAGACAAATATCATATGATATCGCTTATATGTGGAATCTGAACAAAAGATACAAGTGAACATATTTACAAAATAGAAACAGACTCACAGACATAGAAAACAAACTAATGGTTACCAAAAGGGAAAGTAGGGTAAAGGGATAAGTTAGGAGTTTGGGATTAACATATACACACTACTATACATAAAATAGATCAACAACAAGGACCTACTGTGTAGCATGCGGAACTGTACTCAATATCTTGTAATAACCTATAAGGAAAAAGAATCTAAAAAAATATATATATATGTATATATATATATATATACATATATATATATAACTGAATCACTGTGCTGTACACCTGAAACTAACACATTATAAATCAATTATATTTCAATAAAAAAATTATTTCAACCTGTTGCTTCTCTACCGACTTCTTAGCCATGCCAGAGATGTGGTGATGGTACACAAAGATGTGAGCCACTTACAGAATCAAAGAGGAAGACAAACACTTACTGAACATGTCCTGTGTGTGGCATTGCATCAGGTGTCACCATAGGTAATTCACACAGTCATCACCATCACTCAGTGGTAGCATCACCGTTTCACGTGTAAGGAGAATGAGTGTGAGCAAACAATGCAAATATCATCTACTGTATCACCCTGGAGCAGAGCCAGGATAAGGTGATGGGCAGGAGCTTGGATGTTACCATAAAGGTGCAGTAACCAAGGCAGTGCGATACCGGCATAATGACGGACAAATGGATCAATGGAAAGAATAAAGAGCCCAGAAATAGATCCTCACTTACATGACCATTTGATTTCTGACAAAGCCACCACCACAATTCAGCATGGATAGGATGGTCTTTGCAACAAATGGTGCTGGAAAACACTGGATATCCATGTGGAAAAAAATGAATCTCAACCCCTACCCCCCACCATACGTAAAAATTAATTGAAGCTGAATCACAAACCTTGTTGTAAAAGCTTAACTAAAGAACTTCAGGAAGAACTACAGAAGAATATCTTCATGGCTTAGGGTAGGCAAAAGCTTTTTTAGGACACAGAAAGAAATAATCATAAATGATAAATGGCAAGTTAACTTCATAAACATTTTAAAATTCTGCTTATCAAAGTCACAACTACAACTCAATAATATGAAGAAAAACCACCTAGTAAAAAGTGAAAGAGCTGGACAGGCACTTCAACATCATTAGTCACCAAGGAGATGCAAATTAAAACTCCAATGATATACCACTGCACACGCACTGGGATGCCTGAGAGGAAAGAAGGCTGACAGCACCGAATGTTGGCAAGGATGCAGAGCAACCAGAACCCTCCAGCCTTGTGGGTGGGGGTATGAAACAGTCTGGTGGTGTTTTACAAGCCTGCCCCATGACCCAGCAATTCCATTCCTAGGTATTAACCTAAGAGAAACAAAAGCATCTGTCTACAAAAAGCCTTGTATCAAAATGTTCACAGCTGCCCTATTCATAAGAGCCCCAAACTGGGAACAGCTCAGCAGTTCAGAAACAAGAAAGTAGCCAAACAACCCCTGGCACAGCGAGACAATGGAACACAGACAGCAAGGAAGGGGAGCAAGCCACTGATAAAGCAACAATACGGATGAATCGCAGAAACCTCACACTGAGCGGGGATGAGCACCTACTGCCTGGTTCCTTTCAGAGAAAGCTCTACAACTGGCGAAATTAACCTATGGTGGAGAAATCAAAAAACATCTGCCTGTGGCGAGGAGGCTGGAGGCAGGGCCTGAGAGAACTTTGGGGCATGATGTTAATGTTAACCTTCCATAGCTTGATGAGGATGTGTATTACACAGATGCATGTATTTGTCAAGACTCGGCTCAGAATCTAGACCTCCCCCCAGCCTCTGTCCAGCCTGAACCAGAGGTACTTCCAGCATCCTGCCCTCTCACTGGGGCCCCATCGACTACACCAGTGTTGAGTGATAGGGAGCCAGACAAATGTATGGGGGCTCAGGGGACAGAACCTGAAACAGAACCTAAAGTGCCCGAGGGTGTCATAAGTGACCCACAGGAAGGAGTGAGTGGTCCCTTGATCTCCAGATAGGCACACAACCATGATACTTTTAAACAATTTTGGCAGAATACATATAACATACAACTTACCATTTTAACCACTTTTAAGTGTACAGTTCAGTGGCATTCATTATATTGATACTGCCGTGCAACCATCACCACCATCCATCTCCAGAACTTCTGCATCTTCCCAAACTGAAACTCTATACCTCTTAAAAACAATAACTCCCCTTTCTCTCCTTCCCCAGTGCCTGGCATCCACCATCTACTTCCTATCTCTATAAATGTGACTACTCTAGGGACCTCACTGAGTGCAATCACAGTATTTGTCCTGTTGTGACTGGCTTATTTCACTGAGCATGATGTCCTCAAGGTTCATCCATGTTCTAACAAGTGTCAGAACTTCCTTTTTAAGGCTAATACCCCATTTGATGCAGATACCGCATTTTGTTTATCTGTTCATCTGTCAATGGACACTTGGGTTGTTTCCACCTTTTGCCTACTGTGAATAATGCTGCTATGAATATGGGTGTACAAATATCTTTTAGAGTCCTTGCTTTTACTTCTTTTGGGTACATATGCAGAAGGAGGATTGCTAGATCATATGGTAAATCTATTTTTATTTTTTTGAGGAACCACTGTACCTTATTCCAAAGCGGCTGTACCATTTTATACTCTCACCAGCAGTGCACAAGGGTTACAATTTTTACAAATCTTGGTCCCAACACTTGTTACTTTCTGAGAGTGTTTTGTTGGGGAGGGGATGATAGCCATTCTAACAGAGGTGAGGTAATATCCTTAATACCTTAAAAAAAGAGAAGCAGTTCTATGCTCCTTCCCCACAGGAAAATAAAGGGAGCTTATTGACAGCATAATTTTCCAGCAGGGCTCAGAGCCTCACTGTTGGGAACTGAGGCAGAGAAGGTGGCCCAGGGGATTAAAGGGGGCCGTATCCCCAAATCGCCTGACTCTGAGGAGTCCCCTGCATGTATGCACACGAGGCTTGGCCAACGTGTATTTAATGCAAGTGAGTGTATAATTCCTAGACAACAGAAACCAAAGCAAGTTCTTTATGTTTAAGTGTTAAAGTTAATAAACAGAACATATTTACAAAAGAAGCAATTTCCGTTTGGAAAAATATTCAGGTTTAATGGCTGCAGAAACATCCCCCCAAATAGGAATAAAATTGCAGCAAATTTTGTCCTTCCTATTTTAACTCCAAAATTATATGAAAATATACATTCTGAGCACTGAAAGACCAATTCTTAGGAAATATATATTTATGCAGATTAAGCAATAAAACATATTTAAGTCAACACAAAATGTTATACTTAACAATTTCTTGACATTTTAAGAACTGGGCCAGTTTTAAATATCCTCAGAGTTCTAGAGATATTAGAAATTATCAAATTTCTCACTTCTGTATTTTGAGTAAAATAGCCCATCACAAAGAATATTTTAACCTGTATTCTAAGTGAGTTTAGTTGGAAATTGTAGAAATCGGAGAATCAATCACAAACTTGGGAACAGCGAGTTCAGTTTCCACAAGGCATGAAGAAAATGACCCTAGAAGCTTCCACACTGCTTTCGGGTGGACCCCCAACTCATCCCCATCCACAGCCCCACGTTCTTTGGGATCTTACAAATGTAACAGGAAGACCATGTGGGGCCTTCATTTTAGCTGCTGGTAAACTGCCTATAATGCTTTTTTCTGAGTGGACTTTAAGGAGTATTTGCCTTTACAAGAGCAATTCTCTTTAGCTTTGTTTTTTAGCAGAGTTGTGATTCTAACAGCTTCATGTGTCCTAAAACCAGACAAAAATACAAACAAGAGTCAGGGGCATTTCCTTCCTCTGGGTTAAAACGATATAACAGATATAAGGACACCGTCCACAGCAAAGAGGTTCAGCAATGAGGTGTGGTTTTGCCAGCTGCCTGGAACAGAATGAAAGCAGAAGAGGACAGACCAGGGGACTCTAGGGGCCAGTGCTGCTATAAAGAGAGACAGCGGGGTGATGGCTGAGAGCTCTCTCCCAAGCAGACCTCTTCCTGCTGATACCTGAAACCTCAAGGTGTTGACAGAGCTCTTCAGACCTTCCGTAGACCCATCATCTAACACAGGCGCCGCAGATGACACCAGCACAAAGCTCACTGTGGTGGGTCATTCAAGCAAAGCATGCAAGAGATAAACTCTGTTTCTACTTATACATCTGACCCAGGAGTATATAAGACATACAATGTATCTGTAGTGCATGGACACAAATTTAGGCAGCATCCGAAGAGGGTAATTGCAAATGGGACTGAGGTGGGAATACGTGGATGAGTAAGAGTTTTTATGAATCATTAGATGCCGGCAAGAGAACGAAATGAGATCACTGCCAAGTGTGAATGGGCCTTGGTGGTGCAGGGCACAAACTAGTCCTTGGAGGGGGGACTCCTGCCCAGGGCTGGACACCCTGATGCAGGCACCCATAAACACGAGAAAAAACACAAAATATTACACAAGGTCCGCCATCATGTTCACCTGCCAGGAAAAGACAACTGTCTTACATGAAATAAAACAACTGCTACAGAGTTTTGACATTCCTCTATAACTTCTGGTGCTTCTTACCTGAAAAAAAATGAGCAAGGTTCAAAGTACAGAAAAAATAAGGCAAAAATCTAGGGCTGCCAGATGAAAAACAGGTGTCTGGTTAAATATGAATTTCAGATAAACAATAAATGTTTTCTATAAGTACGTCCAGTGCAATATTTGGGACAAACTTACATGAAAACATTATCCATTATTTATCTGAAATTCAAATTTAACTAGGCACTCTGTATTTCTATTTGCTACATCTGACAACTATAAAGGAAGTATAAACTTGTTTGACCTTCCTGAAACCGTCTCTGCTGGTCAGCAGATGCAATGGGCAAGCAATGTGGAAAAAGGCAAAAATGTCACTGGGTTTTCATTGCAAATAGTAAGCCAGAGGCAGCCACGGCTGGCCATAATGGACAGGAAATGCAGTTACTGTTTCATTATTTTTTAAATTATGGTTTCCTCTTTGTTCTCCAAACTGTCCTATTTTTTTGGATCTAGATTTAAATATTTAAATATTATATATATGAGTTGAGGTGACCAACTCAATACTTTCCTCATGATCGCACTACTGCAAACCACCACCCCCCACACACAAAAAAACCTTTTTTTGTTCTCCCTGAAACCCAGCACTGTTTTATAATTTGCCTCTTATTCAAGACACACATTTCAGGCAAACTCCAAAGCTGTTATTTGGAGCTGAAATGTTTAAATACTCTCCAATGCATAATTGTAGTACAGATGTTGTCTTTCACAATTCTCTCTGGGACAGGCTATTTCAGAACCTGGAAGAGGTTACTTGTACAACTTAATTACTTTTCAATTCTTCTGAAGTATTTTGTTTTTCTTTTTTGCACTTTTCATGAATTTATACTATTTTAACTTGAGAATATCTAAAAAATATTTGCGGTGCAATACTTAACACATGATTCCTTTCATAAAAAGGCTTACTAAGAATATTATCAACTGATTTTATGAGGCCAGTTCCACCATGATACCAAAACCAGTCAAAGACAGTACAAAGAAAGTACCAACACCCCTCATGAACAGAGAAACAACAAACCTCCACAAAATATTAGCAAACAAAAGCTAGCAATGTATAAAAAGAATTATACACTGTGACCAAGTGGGATTTATTCCAGGGATACAAGGCTAGTTCAATATTCAAAAACCAAGCAATATAATCCACCATTTTAACAAGCTAAATATAAAAACCACATGGTCATATAGATTGCCTCAGAAAAACATTTGACAAAATCCAACATGTGCTCATGATAAAACAGTCAGCAACTAGGAATACAAGGGAACTTTCTCACACTAAGGGCATCTATGAAAACCCTACAGCTACTATCATAATTGATGGCCAAAGACTAAATGCTTTCTCCTTAAGATCAGGAACAAGAAAGGATGTCTACTCTCACCATTGCCATTCAACACAGTATTAGTTCTAGCAAGTACAATAAGGTGTAAAAAGAAAATAAAAGGCGTATAGGTTGAAAAAGAAGAAATAAAGCTCTTTATGGATAATGAAATAGTCTACACAGAAAATCCTAAGGAATCTACAGAAAATCTGCTAGAACTCAATGAATTCAGCAAGGTCACAAGATAAGAGATCAACATACAAATAACAACAGTGTTTCTACATACTAGCAATGCACATGCGGAAAGTGGATAAACACGATATGATTTACAATCATTCAGATAAAATAAAATACTTAGGTGTCAACTGAATAAACATGTATGGGATATATATTGAATTTTATGAAATGATGAAAGAAAATCAAAGAAGACTGAAATAAATTGAGAGACAAAGCATGTTCATGGGTTAGAAGGCTCAACATAGTAAAGATGTTGATTCTATCCAAATCCCTACTGAAATCCCAGCAAGCTGTTTTTAATAAATATAGACAAGCTTATTCTAAAATATTTATGTAAAGGCAAAGGAACTGGAATAGCTAAAATAATTTTGAAAAAAAAAGAATGGGTTGAGTTATTTGTAGTGAGGTGGATGGACATAGAGTCTGTCATACAGAGTGAAGTAAGTCAGAAAGAGAAAAACAAATACGTATGCTAACACATATATATGGAATCTAAGAAAAAAAAAAAAAAGGTCATGAAGAACCTTGGGGTAAGACAGGAATAAAGACACAGACCTACTAGAGAATGGACTTGAGGATATGGGGAGGGAGAACGGTAAGCTGTGACAAAGTGAGAGGGTGGCATGGACATATATACACTACCAAACGTAAAATAGATAGCTAGTGGGAAGCAGCCGCATAGCACAGGGAGATCAGCTCGGTGGTTTGTGACCACCTAGAGGGGTGGGATAGGGAGGGTGGAAGGAAGGGAGACGCAAGAGGCAAGAGATATGGGAACATATGTATATGTATAACTGATTCACTTTGTTATAAAGCAGAAACTAACACACCATTGTAAAGCAATTATACTCCAATAAAGATGTTAATAAATAAATAGATAAATAAGGAAAAAAAAAAAAGAATGGGATGAGAGGCATCACTGTACTTGAGACTAGGGCTTACCATAATGCTGCAGTAACCGACACGGTGAAGTATTAGCAGAAAGCAGACAAGTAGATCAGTGGAACAGAAATAAAAACAAAACAAAACAGAAACAGACCCACACAAGTACAGCCAACTGATTCTGACAACAGTGAAAATACAGTTCAATGGAGGAAGGCTCATCTTTTCAACCAGGAGTGCTGGGGCAATTGGACATGCACAGGCAGAACACTGAAATTCCACCTAAACATCACACCTGAACAAATTAGCTCAAATGGATCAAATATACAAACGTAAAATGTAAAACTATAAAATTTTAGAAGAACATAGGAAATCTTCAGGAGCTAGCCTAGGTGAAAAGTTCTTAGACATGACACCAATAGCTAAAAATAATAAATTGGACTTCATCAAAATTAAAAACAGAAACAAAAATAACTTTCGTTCTGCAGAAAACCCTATAACAGAGCTCAAGCTTAGACATCACTATGTCAGCCACCGGCACATCCCCCAGGGGTCAGGCCAGAGCTTGGCACCACTCGCACATCATCCTCTGTCTCACATCTGTCCACCTCATCCCACCGACCAGATGCCAAAGCCAGGCCTCTCTCCACCTCTATCACACGAGTCTAAACTGCCCTCAACCCTCTCTAGGACCTGCAGGGCTGTGAGACCTCAGTGATCCCAAGGACCCCTCCCCACTACTCCTCAGTGATCCTGAGGACCACCCCCTCCACTCTCAGTGATCTGGAGGACCCCCACCATCCTAATTGAGCTCCAGGGTCCTCCCTTATAATCGATTCCCCACACCCTCCACAAGAGAGACCTTTGTCAAATGCACATCCGATCACGATCCAGACCTGATTCTTTGAGACCCCAAAACATTAAAGCAGATTTGACGGATCAGGTGACCCAACAGCTGAACTGGGGTGGGAGTTGCATGATGCTGAGTGTGCTGCCCTCCCAGCCAGTGTCTGTGTGCTCCCAAGGGCACAGCTGGTGGGCGTCCAGGCCCCCTCTAGCTAGAGCATGGCTTTAAGCACAATGTTGAGGCCAGCAGCATCCCCTCCCCTCCTCCCCCTGGCCAGCAGCCACCACCGGGAACCATGCTGCTTTCTACAGTGGGTGGGCACTAGCCTGAGTGCTGGATGTCCCCACCCTGCAGTGACAAAGCCACCCAGTGGCGGCCACTTTGGGAAGCAGGACCTCCCATTCACGTGCTGTCCCTTCTTCTGCCATTGCTGGTAGCAGGACTGCCAGCATGTTGAGGGTCCCTGGACCACACAACAAAGAATGACCAATGAGATGAGGGCTCAAAGGGATTTTAATTTGAACTCCGAAGGGAATACACCATCATCTGAGGCTCTGAAATAGTGGAGTCAAACATGTCCCCAAAGACACACCCCTTCCTGAAGGCAGCACCAGCCCTGCTAAGCACAGGCATAGAGTCTGACCGCAGGCCTGGGGGGGTCACAGGGGCACACTCGGGGCTGACACCCAGCCTTTATATCCAACCACATGCCAGGGGAACTTACCATCACCGGTCACCGTGACGGTGTTTCAAAACTGTAAGCACACATGAATTTGAAATTTAGGGCACATGGTTGGATGTAAAGGCCAAGGAAGAAGTTCCACCCCGTGTCTCTGTAGCCCTGGTCTAACACCTGGTTTCTTGCTACCACAGTGAGGAACTGGCGTGTCTCCTGCAGGATTCTTAGGAAGAACAAAAGTGTCCACATCCATGAGAAAAACTGACCTGGGATCACTGACTGTGAGATGTAGACTCTTACATCAAGGCTGAGATCCTCACGCATTAATTAAAAGTCTTAGTCGCTTGATTGGGAGTGATATGATTTGTATCACTTACATAGATACAAAATGATAAATGACACAGGAAGTTGCTTTATTTACCTAAAAAAAACAATTTAGGGGTTATTTTTTCGTTGTTTTATGTTTTTAGCTCTTTAACTTGGTCAGAACTGAACTAAACAATTTGCACAAAATAAAATCTCTTTTGATAATAAAACTAACTAATTTTAACTGGTATTCACCATTAAAGATTTCAAGATACAGGCAGCAGTTTCTGAAATAATTTTACAGAATATTCAACAGTCACAGCGCAAAGCTCACTCTGCAAACAACAGAAGTCTGTTTTTTATTGGAACCACCAAAGGTAATTTTGAAGGTTATCAAGCTTCCTTTAATGATAGACATACCATGAAGTTAACTAGACTATTTCTCTGTCTATTTATTTCTTCCTTTCATAGACACCAGTAGTTTTGGAAAATACACTTTTAACTCTCAGGTTTCAGAAAATACCACACACGAACAGGAAAGGTTAAAATCTATACTACTGCCAAATGTTCTCGAACATTTAGATTTCACATGACTCGACCGACTATATCCCATTACCTCAATTTCCTAAAATAACTTTTTAGAATCGGTGCAAACTAGCACATAAAGGGATACCCAAAATGACGGGCTAGTGATGGTTTCACACTGGTGGGACCACCAGTCCTGTACCATCACCTGTGCAAGACGGAGATGTAAAGGCTCCCCTCTGCCAAGCCCAAAGGAGTCAGTTGCTTAGGTCGCTATTAAAGGTCGCTGTAAAATACAGTACCACCTTTCAATTATCTGCTTAATAAACAGAGGAGGGGGCTGCAGTGCAGCAGAGTATCACAGGGTTTGTGCCAGAAGATGTGGGCCAGGCCCCCTTTTCTTATTAGTCAAGTTGAGACCCTAGGCCACATACTTAACTTGAACCTTGGTTTCATCATCTGTGACAAGAGGGTAACCCTGTCCCTTCTCTCCCACCTCAGAGGGTGTGGAGGTGATGCTGACCGAAGCCTGGGTTAAGTCATGAGGTGCCCAGGACATGACACATGCGTGGCGGGTTTCCTTAGCACCCAGGGCCGTCCTGAGACAGAGCTTAATACAAGTGCAGCCTCTGCAGCACGTGACAAGCAGTGATAATGTGGCGGGCCCACCCTGCCTCTGCCCGTCCCCGGGGAGTAAGGGGACATGATTCAGCCTCTTACCCAGAGTTGGTTTGTCAGGGCAGGACATGCCCTGTTGGTGGATGACATCACCTGAGCACAGGGAGAAAAGGTTACATGAGCCGCACAGCAGACAGGGGGATACCAATTGCTCATTTAAGTGCAGAATCCACCTCTGTAAAGACCAGTTCTCCCCTCTCAGATGTCTGAGAATAAATGCTGACTAAAGTGCCTTTGGATTCTTACCTGAACCCACATCAATCCAAAATACACTCTATTGCCATCAGGGCTTATTCTCTCCTCCTGGGAAACCTCAGTCTGGCCTCTACTTGCCCGGCAGAGTGCATTTTGGGGAAGCCGGAGGGTCTCCTAAACTGAAGCGCTGCAGTCCCGTGACCCAGCACTTTCACTCCCAGGTGTGCTCCCAACAGAAATGCAGCTGAATGTCCAGCAGAAGACATTGTCCAGGATGGCCCCCTGCTCCAAGAGCCCACCCTGCAAAACCCCCCCAACATCCATCAGCAGGGAATGTCATCTATTCACACAGCACTGGGAATGAACGAGTAACAATGACACATGGGTACCTGGATGGACCCCACCAACACCCCAAGGAGCCGAAGGAGCTGGAGGAAGAGCACGCGCTGTGGGATCTCACAGACGGGAAGCGCAGCAGCCACGCGGGTGTGTGGCATGAGATGTGGAGGCAGCGGTGGCCCGGGGGGCAGTGTGATCACAGGCACGTGCTCAGTTTGTGTGTGCGCTTATGCCGTGCACCTCTCTGCCTGAGGCTACACTTGCACAAAAGGCTGCAAGTCAGGGAGAGGGGACGGTTCTCTCATCCACTCCCAGGAGTTGGTTTTGTCAGGCAGGCAAGAGGACAGATATCCTCAGCCAGTAGTGAGGACAACTCCTGGGGGACTCACTGCGCCCCCTGCCCTCTGAGGGCCAGTTTCAGCAGATTGTGCCGTGGGGTCAGGGGGTGTGGGGCAAGAGGACCCTCCACAGGCCAGGAATTAAGGCCATTTAATCAGATTGCAAATGCACTCCGTATCCTGACAAGATTCATGACTCTCCAAATTTACAGTGAGTCACCTGTGATCTTGTCAAAACTGTGACAAAACCCTGACCTACTTAGTGCTGGGAAAGCGCCTGGAAATGACATCGCCGCTTCCCTATTTAAAGCATGTCTCTCATGACTGAAGCAAGAACGGAACAAAAGAAAACCCCCAATTCATCGCGTTCCAAAAGATGGGTTTACCTTTGCTACCTGTCCCCAAAGATCCCAAACGATAATGAAACATAAATTGCAATGAACGCTCCTGGTACCCATAAGGGAGGTCTGAGATGCTGCTGGGTGCGTGTCCAACCTCACAATGCAGCTGTGCAGACCTCACTCAATAAAGGAAACAAAGACAGGAAGGCCAACCAGGCCTGGCCGCCCTGCACTGCCCCCCAGGATCACCCTCCCGACGGCCAAGGGAGACAACACCCTAGAAAAGTGCCTCGGACACAGGGAAGCCAATCTCACCCATATCCTGGGGGGGATTTCTCTTGGAAGCTTTCATCTTCCACGTGACAAGAATTTTTAAAATGGTTTCTTCAAAAATGAAAACTACAATCGAGCCTTCATTAACCTGGTCTCTTTAAAACACGTTCTGACAGTGATTTTTTTCTACCTGTGCTATGTTTCCAGCTCTTCCTTTAAAAATTTATAACTTAAAAGTCAGACAAAGACAAATATCATATGCTATCACTTATATGTGGAATCTAAAATATGATACAAATTAACTAAGCTACAAAACAGAAACAGACTCACAGACATAGAAAACAAACCTATGGTTACCAAAGGGGAAAGGGGCAGGGGAGGGATAAATTAGGAGTTTGGAATGAACAGATACACACTATTATATACAAAATAAACAAGGTCCTACTGTATAGCCCAGGGAACTATATTCAATATGCTGTAACAAACCATAATGGAAAAGAATATGAAAAAAAAATTACAACTTAAAATGAAAGTGGATACCATGTCCACTTGACAGGCTCACAGCAGGCAATGGTCATGTTTCCTGCAAACATCTGCAGCAGCATCGCAGATGGGCCCTTGCTGGGCTTGATGACTACGCACAAACCCTGGCTGTGTCACAGTAATCCTTTTTGGCCTGTTTATTTATTTATTTCTGTCTTATGACTCAAACAAAATAGTTTAAGGACTAGCAGGGCCAGCCTGTCACAATCAGCGTGCAGCCCATCCTGTGTGGGGTGGGTTCTGAGCTCGCACCAAAGTGCCTTCGATGACCTGGGATGCCCCGGAGTCACGGAGGCTCCAGCTAACACAGGGCCTGTGTGAGGACCGCCCTGCCAGGCCGGTGAGTGGGACACACCCTGGAGCTTTCAAATCAAATCCCCTCTGTGAAGTCCAGCAAAACCTACAAGGACACGCTCACTGTGATGGGAAATCTGAAAACCAGGGCAGGACAATGACCCTTCATCACCTCCTCATCGTCTGGAAACGTCTTTCACAACCTCCCAGAGGACTTGAGCTTTCCTCTACCCTCAGACCCTGAGCCAGGGCCATGAGGATGGGGGGTGGGGGATGGCCCCATTCTTGCCTCCTCCACAGCCTCTCCTTCTCTGGACCCCACAGGCAGAGGCTGGCCTGGTGGTCCAGGTACCCACACCATGGCACAAAATGCAACAGAAAAGGAAACCAAGAATCACAAACAGTTCCACAGCCCCCCGACACAGCTGCATCTGCCTGTCTCCCCCAGGTCCTGACACACAGCCCAGGGGCTCTCAGGACATCTGATTCCACAGACCATAGAGGGCACCCCCAAAGGGTAAGGATTCATATAGAGGCTTTGTTTTGTTAAGTAAGAAATATTAAATTACAAATTAAACCCTCCCAACCTTGCACAAGGGTAAGAGCTAGTACCAGGTAGACAGGTGGGCCCCACGGAAGGAGGACTGAGGCAAGGTCTTCCCTGCTCTGTGGGCACGGCACTTACACACATCCTGCAGGTGCACTTGGGCCCTGCTCACCAACTAGGGCGCCACCCGAGGCCTCACTGTCCCTGTGAGCCAGAGGCGAGGTCACCACTTACAGAGCGGCACACATGGGAGTCCGGAGACGCTGCTTCCCTGCAGCAAGCCAGCCATCCAGTCTCCCCTGCAGAGCCTGCAGGAGGCTGCTCCTCCATGCTGGGCTCCCGAGATCCCACAAATATGGTGGCTCCTTGCCATCCAAACACCTGCCTGTTCCCATCTTACTGCTTGTTTTACAACAATAATAGTAATCTTACAAAGCAGGATCCTTTGATATGTCAGCCTTCCTCTTGGCACAGGGCCCTGGGCATCCCCGCACCTGCCCTGGACAGCGTACCCCTGAGCCCTGACATGTGCACACACCTTGTTCCACCCTGGGCCTCTCTCTCTCAGGGGAGGTGAACAGGAGAGGCTGCTGAGTGGCACGAGGCCTGGGGCTCCGTTCCGTTCTGCCCATGCTCAGCCCCAGCTTTCCAGCAGGCAGGTGAATGTGTGTGCACCCAGGAAATCAGCCACCTTCCCAATCCTCTGCCCTCGTGAAGCTGGCTGCACGCTGGCTCTGACCACACGACATGCCCCAGGGGGACAGGGGAACCAGTTTAGCAGGATAACCATGACTGGCACCTATTACAAATCCTGAGACCTTGGGCAAACACCCACTGTGAGGGATGTGGCCTGCCTGGGAGTCCTCGACTGTCCAGTGCTCTTCCCACCAGGCCCCTCCTAGCATCTCTAGAGACACCTCTTCCCTTACGGCAACTTCTATCCCTCCACACTGATGTGTCAGGACCCCAGGCTCTAACCTGGTCCTACACACAGTGAGGAAGGGCCTGCATAGGGGCAGAGAGGCCAGCATTCTGAGTGCAGTGATAGAGGCCAGCAGACCTTTGGGGCACTGGTGGATCTCCCCCCGGAGGAAGAGGAGGAGGAGGAGGAGAGGGAGGGGGAGGAGGAGGAGGAGGGGGAGGGGGAGGAGGAGGGGGAGCAGGGGGAGAAGGGGGAGGGGAGGAGGAGGGAGAAGAGGAGAGGGAGGAGGAGAGGGAGGACAACTGAGACGGGGAGGGGAGGAAGAGGAGGAGGAGGAGGGGGAGGGGGAGGAGGAGGGGAGGAGGGGGAGGGGAGGGGAGGAGGAAGAGGGAGGGGTGGAGGAGAGAGAAGAGGAGGGGGAGGAGGAGAGGGAGGACAAGTGAGATGGGGAGGGGAGGGGAGGAGGAGGGAGGGGAGGAGGAGGGAGGGGAGGAGGAGGAGGGAGGGGAGGAGGGAGGGGAGGAGGAGAGAGGGGAGGAGGGAGGGGAGGAGGAGGGAGGGGAGGAGGGAGGGGAGGAGGAGGGAGGGGAGGAGGAGGGAGGGGAGGAGGGAGGGGAGGAGGGAGGGGAGGAGGGAGGGGAGGAGGGAGGGGAGGAGGGAGGGGAGGAGGAGGGAGAAGAAGAGGGGGAGGAGGAGAGGAAGGACAAGTGAGACGTGGAGGGGAGGGGAGAAGGAGGGGAGGAGGAGGAGGGGGAAGGCGGAGGAGCCCGGGGGCTCCAGCACACAGCTGGGCGCACAGTCCTGGGGCTGCTTGGGAGGCAGTTGTCAGGGCCGCAGCCCCAGGGGTGTGGGATCCAGGCTGCTCCCTTCTGCTCCTCTCTGCTGGCGCCGGCTCTACCTTCTGCAAGACTGGGTCTCCAGCCTCCTGCCCCTACAGCCCTGCTGCTCTTGTCCACTCTCCCAGAGGCCCACCCACTGTTAGTTGCAGTCCCTGCAGTCTCTCTCCAGCTCCTGTCTTCTGGGTCTCTCCTGTCATTCCCAGGTGCCTGACTTCTTCCATATTCCCCAATTCAAATCCCCAAGAATCCTGATCTCTGGAATCTGAGCCACACAACCTCTCCTGGTGCTGAGCTCATCCCACTGGGCTGTGGGCAGCCGCTATTCTGTCTATGGCCCAGACTGTCCTTTAACTTCCTTTGGTGGAGGCCCGTGGAGGAAGGATGTGGAATCATAAACTCCTTGGGTACACTGTTACCAACTAAGTTCAGAAAGCTGGTATGATCGTGTGTGAAAGAGACCAGAGTAAAATCACCCAGGTGGCCCCCTGAAAACCAGAAGAACAGGACAAAAAGGAGGACTCTGGCAGTGGCATCAGGAACAGGAACAGGCTTTCCTGTGTGTGGTGACCTGCCACGCTGCGCGGGATGACCCATCATCTGACCTGGAGCGTGTCCCCTGCAGGGCCATGCACCCAGCCCTCAGGAGCCCACGATCGATCCGTTATCGTTCACCGACTACAGCACGTTCAGCCCATGCAGTGTCACGTAGCCGTAGGGACCTCACTTTAAGGCTATTTAGTAATGTAGAAAAGGCTCAAGAAATAATGCCAAGTGAAGAGGAAAACAAAACCAGAGGAAAAATTCTTTGCACATGATTACTTCTTCTCCAGTGGGTATTTTTCCAAAGGGTATTTGTTACTTTTGGGGAAAAGCAAGTCTTTAGACACAATGTCTGTTGAATGAATGAGATGACAGAAAGTCAAGGGCAGCACAATTTTGCAAAAAATTAAATGCACAAACAGAGTCAATAAAATGCCGAGGGTCGCCCCACCGCTCCTTGGCCTGGAGGGGACACTGCAGAGTCCTCCCTGCCCTCCTGCCAAGCTACGATGAGGAAGCGGGCTGCCCAGCAGGTCTGCCAACCCTTCTGGGTGGACGAGGCTGCACTGAACGAGCCATGTGTGTCAGGGCAGCAGAGGTGGTCAGACTGCAGAGGAAGTTTAAGATGTAACAGGGACACCTGGGGACATTTTACATAAATGCACGACCACTTTAAACCTTCCAGGAGTAAATACAGTTACCCCTCCGTATCCATGGAAGGTTGGTTCCAGGACTCCTGAGGATACCAAAATCCACAGATGCTCAAGTCCCTTATATAAAATGGTGTCGTATTTGCAAATAACTCACTGAACATCCTCCCCTATTCTTTAAATCATCCTTAGATTACTTATAATACCTAACACAACGTAAATGCTGTGTAAATAGCTGCCAGAGTACAATTAATTCAAGTTTCACTCTTTGGAACTTTCTGGAATATTTCTTAGAACATAATTGATTGTGGTTGGTTACATGCATGAATGCCAAACCTGAGGATACAGAGGGCCTACTGTACAGTGATCGGAGACTTGGGCTCCCGAGACAGTGCTGCCTCGTTCCCAACGCGCAGTAGAACAGTGTCCAGAGCAGGACGGTGGCACACACTTGCCCACCACTGAGCATACGATGGAAATGAATGAAGGGTGCAGGAACATGTCAGAGCATGACGGGGGCTCTCCTGCACTGAGTACAACACATGATGGTCCCACCCTTTACAACCAGGAGAAGAAGGCTACTTGTGAAGGCTCCAGGTCACAGTGACATGGTAATGAGTGCTACACTCCAGGGAAGCAACAAAATGACCTCAGGCTCCCAAATCTACTATGTGTTTGTGTGTGGGGGGAGGTACTGCAAGGCTTTATGGGGGCACTAATGGTGCAAGGGCTTGCAACACAGCTAAGTCCCTTCTTCTGGAAATCTAAAGAGCTCTTCAAATGTCATGGCCATGAAAAGCACGGTCACCATGAGGAGGCGTCCCGTGGGTGAGATGCACCAACACACGAAGACTGGCAGCCCGCCTTTTGGGAGCTCCTGGGACAGCACACACTGTGATGTAGGGCACAGTTCACAGGTGCCGTGAGTGAGGAAACTGTAAAAGGCACCATAGGAGAGGTAGGGGTTGGCACTGGAAGGGAGGGCTCTGCATCCAGGGAAGGGCAGGGGAGCCAGCAACCAAGATATGGCAAGAGAACCATGGGGTGTACCTGGCACAAGGGGGTGGGGGTGGGCCAGTCTGCTTGGGGGAAGTGTCTAACCCTGAACTTCAAGTAATGGTTCCCCAGCTCTAGGCAATACTCTAAAATGCTTTGTGATTTTTTTTTTAAGTTTTCTATAGTTAAAACCTCAGATAACATCCACATAACAGGCTCAAGAATACTCCAGCCATCAGTGTATGGTCTGCCTTCCTCCTTTCTCTGCGCTGACTCAGCACTGATTCCTGAGGTATCTTGTGCTCTTCTACACCCAATGCTTTGCATTTGATCAGGTTGATATGATAAAAAGAAGCAAACAAAGAAGCTTCCAGAAAATGCAGCAGACTCAGTTGGGAAAGGCCTGCCAGTCCTTTGCCTCTGTACAGCCGACAGAGCCCGCCGATGGGGCCAACATTGCTCTAGCCACCACAGGGCACTGTCAGGAAACCGCTCACCAGGCATTCCCAGGCCTCGGCACACAAATGTACTGGCCATTGCCCTGTCCTTTAGTGGCTCCACTCTCCAAGCTGGTCCCAACTTCAGAGTGAGCCAGTTGCATGACAAACCATTGAAGGGCAAAGGCTCAGAGGGCACTCAGTTCAGACAGCCACAGTCTCCAAAACCACCAACCCGAGGAGCTGACACGCAAGGTGACCCTGGACTCACAGCCCCCTGGAGACCTGACAGAAGCAAATACAATCTCACTGGCCAGATGCACACACCCTAATGCCAAGCAAAGACAAGGCTGCAATCAAGTGAGGAAACACAAGAAGCAGCGACTCCCCAAGAACAGGGCCAGCAGACCCAGCAAACAGTAACATCAGACAAAAACCCCCAACTCACCACCACCGAGAAGTTCAGGTAACAAATTGTGAATCAGAGACCATAACATACTGTTTTAAATGATGGATTCAAGCACTTCTTAAAGTGATCAAAACCCTAAGTAAACAATATGATACCTTTCAAAAAGACCAAGGATATGGGAAATTAAGAGCATTTATGGAAATGAGCAACATAATCACAGAAACCAAAATCCAAGTGGCTGGTCTTTACAGTGGGTTTGATGTGGGTTGGGCAGAGGGCAGATCAGCCAAGTGGAAGGCAGCACTGAGGAAAGCCCTTAGACGAAGGCATAATGCAAGAGAATCGCTGAAAAATCAGAACGATGGAACAAAAAGGACCAATAAATGACAAACTGAGAGAGGAAGGAAGAGAGGGAAGTGGTAACAAGCAATCTTTGGAGAGCTAAAAGCTAATGTCATGGAACTGATCCCAGCATGAATCATCCCTGGGGGAGGCCCAGAGGAGCAGGCAAGAGGATAGCTCGTTCTCTCATCTTCCCAGATGTCCAAGGAAGCTTCAGGAAGACGACAAGGCTACGTTCCCCGAGGTCTCACACATTCTGGTTGTACAGGTGACCCCGGGATGTGGTCTTTCTCAAATACCAGGTACATTCTGTCCTTCCTCCACACTGGCGACAGCACAGTGATCATTTCACCTGATTCTTGAGTGCTACTGACCTTCTGTCTACAGGGATGCAGGGCTTGGCCCCGCTGGCCTCTCTGAAGCCATGGTCCACCAGTTACTCATCCCCATGACTGACAACCCTGTGGACCCTACAAACTGGAAGGCAGGCAGAGAAAAAGAAAAATATTTAAAGACTCCAGTTTACTATCTTTTTAGTGCATGGTGGATTTCTCTCCCAGCGACTGAAGACGTGAGCAGGGGCATTCCTCTCCTTGTACACTGCTTGGCTGGCAGGCAGCCCAGAGGCAACAAGCTGGAGGGGCTCCGTGCGCATAGGACAGCCCAAAGTAGGTCTGGCTGGGGCAAAATCCTCACAAGCTCTCACTCCTCAGGATTTAGGGCTTCCTACTTTTAAGTTGCCACGGCTTTTAAAAGACAGAAAAACACTGCAAAACTAAGGGCTATTAACATACAACTATTTAAAATTGAATATTTAAAACAAACATATCTTAGATTGCTGCCAAGTAAGCTGTTCCAAACATAGTTGGAGCCAACAGATTTGCGCACACAAAGAGCCTGTAAAAGAATGCCAAAAGTTCATAAGCTTCAACTCAGCCCAGCAAAGTAAGTGCACACCTCCTGGCTGTAAAGGAACAGGTCAACTGTGAAGGCAGCTTGTGCTTCGTAAGACAGACAAATGGCATTCCAGGTGCCCCCAGACCGGCTCAGCGGGCAAGTGGGGACGAAAGGTGACACCCGTCTCACAGGATGTCTGTGAAATTTAAACCAGATAATGTTGGAAAAACACATGGCAATCACTGGAGGCTATTCTACTGTTTAGGGATTACAGCATTAATGTAATATTCATTAGTGATTAAAGCAGCAAGTGTTCATTCAAGGCTTTATTGATTAACGTCTAAAAAGCCACATAGATTTCTGAGATACAGGCAGTGAGTCCAAGGCTGCTGGGGTGTGGCAGGGGTAGGATCAGGCCCCAGAGGTAAGGGAGGCTTGGGTCAGATATCCAGTGTGGCACTTGTCTGCCTCCTTCCCCCAGGCTGCTAGCAGGGGAGGCCTGGGGGCCCTCGGAAAGGCCAGATCTTTGTACAATAGCTTGTCTAATCTAAACGAAGGGCTTTTATGGAAACATGTTCTGGAGTAAAACAAAAGCTCTTCTTAGAAAAGGAACCACAAAGTCACAACTGCTAAACAATGCCCAGCCCCCAAGAGAAACGGCGACCCCATTCCTCTCTCTCAAAGCACAAGGAGCTCCCCAAAGATTATAAGCAAGATCCCTAGGCATCTACACCACCATCCACCAGACAGCAGTTTCCAGGGACTGGCTTACTCCTCCACGCTTGCTTTGAAAGCCCCCAAAACAATGAAAACGGAGAGAGAGAACTAGAAAGAGAAATATATTCCACTTTCAACAAATCAGGAAAACAGACACTAGCAGAGAGCACAAATCCCTGGGTGGACCAGACCAATGGAACCAGGAACGCACGGAGCAAGCCAGAGCCCCCATCCTGACCCCTGGGGAGATACAGTCCTTGAGATGGCTGCTTGCGAAGGATCACATAGACATGGGAGCAGAGCCACTGAGCAGACTGTGGCCTGTGGACTTGGCCTCATACACAGAGAGAAACAGGCAGCAACTATGGGATAGAAGCACAAAGACCTGCTAGGAGCAATGCCCAATTTATACATGAAGATCTGGGGAATGCAGCCCTCCGGCTGGGCAAAGGAAATGTATTCGGAGAGAGTGTATTCCAGACCACAAACTTGAAATGAAGTGCACCCCCATCCTATTCTTCAACAAAGAACTGACTAAAGTCACCAAGTAACCAGCTCTGGAATCAGGCACAGAAATAGGGTGGGGGAGGAGGGTAAGCACGGGCAGACCCAGAGGAAAGCCTCGTAAGGAAATAGGAGAAGAGCTTTTTTAGTAACATACCCCTCACAGTCTCTGTAAGCTTCCTATTATTACTGCAACAAATCACAACAAACCTGGTGGCTTAAAACAAGAGAAATGTATCATCCTACAGTTCTAGAGGTTAGACCTCTGAAATGGGTCTCACGGGGCTAAAACCAAAGTATTGCAGGATGGTGTTCCTTCTGGAGGCTCCGGGGGGAATGTGCGCCTGCCTTTTACAGTTTCTAGGGGCTGCTCTGGTTCCTCGGCCGGTGGTCCCCTTCCAGGAACCGCATCCCCCGACCTCTGCTTCCAGCGTCAGGTCTGCTCTGACTTTGCCCCTCCTGCCTCCCTTGGGGTTACATCAGGCCCACAATGGATAATTCAGGCCAATCTCCCCATCTCAAGATTCTTAACTTAATTACATCTGCAAAGTCTCCTTTTCCATATAAAATAACATATTCCCAGGTTCTGGGGATTGGGACATGAACGTCTTTGGGAGTCATGATTCCAGCCACCGCAGGAAGCCCCTTTTTCCTTGCCATGTCCAGCCTGGAGGGCACACACATGCATTGGCTCATGGCTTCCTGCTGCCAACAACATCAGTACCAGTCTGATGCCTCTCTGGTCCTCCCTCTTCCACTTTCATGGACCCTCTGATTACACTGGGTCCACTCAGGATAACCCAGGATAATCCCTCTACTTTGAGGTCAGCTTGTTAGCAACCTTCACTTCATATTCAATTTTACTTTTTTCAATTCCAATTCTCCCAACATATTCACAGGTTCTGGACATCAGGATATTGATATCTTTGAGGGGCCTTTACTCTGCCTACCACACTCTCCTAAAAAGATTTTTAAAAATCAAAGAAGAGAACCAACAGAAGGAGAAGAAGAGCTTGGGAAAGAAATGGAGAAAAAGAAAATAAATGAGCTAGGGATGATGACCACATTATAAGCCATTAAAAAATAGAATAGGGCTTCCCTGGTGGCGCAGTGGTTGAGAGCCCGCCTGCCGATGCAGGGGACACGGGTTCGTGCCCGGGTCCGGGAAGATCCCACATGCCGTGGAGCGGCTGGGCTCGTGAGCCGTGGCCGCTAAGCCTGCGCATCCGGAGCCTGTGCTCCACAACGGGAGAGGCCACAACAGTGAGAGGCCCGCGTACCGCAAAAAAACAAAAAACTAGAATAAACACAATCAACCAAACAAAGACACAAGCAAATGAAATGGCAAAGGATGTGAAATATCAAGTTTATCAAAGAGATGACAGATATAAGACCCAGAGGAAATGCTACATAGATAAAGTGACTTGTCTTTGTCAGATGATAGGGTATATTGTGTTCGGTTTAAAAGAAAGTGATACAGAAGATGAGCATACAGAAACAGCCTGGAGAAGTTACTGAATCAAAAAAATCATATGAACATCCAGGCAGAAGACAGGCTGAGCTCAAATATCTTCACAATAATGCTCAATGCTAAAAGACAGAAATATTTCTATAAAGTTTTAAAGGAAAAGAGTGTGACTCAAGAGTTTTATACTCAGGCAAGAGATATTTTGAAGCTTGCAAAAATTCTCCACTGGGAGTCATGAGCCATTCGAGAGGAGAGCGGGGGATCATGACCAAAAAACTCTATCATGAACTCCAACAACTGAAAGAGGAATTGAAAGAAAGGCCTTGAGAATTCCTCAAAAATTACAGATAAAGGACCAGTACTGTGTGATCCATCTAAATGTAGCACGAAGACCATGTAACTGTGGAAAATGAGGTTTCCTACGAGGGGGCAAATAGTATGTGTCTAGACCATGTAAGCAATGGTGACATAAAAAGCAAGACAGGAGGAATGGGAGGGTGGGGGAAAGAAGGGTGGGCATGCACTTTAGTCATCTTTCAAAGCAGAACTGAACTGATATCAGTCAAGGCAGCTGGCAAACATCTTTCATAGTCTCCCCCTAACTTTACAGGGATTGAATGGAGACTATAGCTTCTCCCCAGTCAATTCTTCCTCCTGAGCACCTGCCTAACCCACATGGCAGGGAGTGGACAGAGGGACACTACTTCCTGCTCATGGGCCAGCCCTACTGCAGGAACTGCCACCTGGGAGGGGCCGGCCACTACGTACTCTGGGACTATGGTTATCACTGGCTGGCCCACCCAGCCCAGGGAAGGAACATGCTGGGAACTCCAAGATAGAAGACACTAAGTTTAAATTCGGCAAATCCTTCATTATTAAATTAAATAAAATTTAAATGAGTACATTTTATTTTTTTAACATCTTTATTGGAGTATAATTGCTTTACAATGGTGTGTTAGTTTCTGCTTTATAACAAAGTGAATCAGTTATACATATACATATGTCCCCATATCTCTTCCCTCTTGCATCTCCCTCCCTCCCACCCTCCCTATGCCACCCCTCTAGGTGGTCACAAAGCACCAAGCTGATCTCCCCGTGCTATGCGGCTGCTTCCCGCTAGCTATCTATTTTACATTTGGTAGTGTATGTATGTCCATGCCACTCTCTCACTTTGTCCCAGCTTACCCTTCCCCCTCCCCGTATCCTCAAGTCCATTCTCTAGTAGGTCTGTGTCTTTATTCCCGTCTTGCCCCTAGGTTCTTCATGACCATTTTTTTTCTTTTTTAGATTCCATATATATGTGTTAGCATATGGTATTTGTTTTTCTCTTTCTGACTTACTTCATTCTGTATGACAGACTCTATGTCCATCCACCTCATTACAAATAACTCAATTTCGTTTCTTTTTATGGCTGAGTAATATTCCAGCTCAATATCAAAAAAACAAACATCCCAATCCAAAAATGGGCAGAAGACCTAAATAGACATTTCTCCAAAGAAGATATACAGATTGCCAACAAACACATGAAAGAATGCTCAACATCATTAATCATTAGAGAAATGCAAATCAAAACTACAATGAGATATCATCTCACACCGGTCAGAATGGCCATCATCAAAAAATCTGCAAACAATAAATGCTGGAGAGGGTATGGAGAAAAGGGAACCCTCTTGCACTGTTGGTAGGAATGTAAATTGATATAGCCACTATGGAGAACAGTATGGAGGTTCCTTAAAAAACTAAAAATAGAACTACCATACGACCCAGCAATCCCACTACTGGGCATATACCCTGAGAAAACCATAATTCAAAAAGAGTCATGTACCAAAATGTTCACTGCAGCTCTATTTACAATAGCCAGGACATGGAAGCAACCTAAGTGTCCATCGACAGATGAATGGATAAAGAAGATGTGGCACATATATACAATGGAGTACATTTTATTTTAAATAGCACATACGACAGTCTAAAAAATGTAATAATCTCCAACATGATTAAGTGAGAATAAAGGAAACTGGAGAACAATGGACACTGTATGCTCCTATGTGTTTCAACATGAAAAAAGGAAATATACATTCTTGGGCATCCACAGAATATTTCTAGAAAGGTACAGAGGAGCAATTAACGGCAGGGCCTCTTGAGAGAGGGACTGGGCCTGGCATAAGAAAATGACTCACATTTTACTATATATTCTTGTTTTACTTGAATTCTGTTAGCCTGTGCACATACTGGCCGTCTCATTTTTTAAGAAAATTGAATAAGCAAAGGAGAAAGGGCAAAAACTCGTATGTCCCTATTTCTATGGAGTAATACCTGCCCTCCCACCTTCCTGTAGGGCTGGGGACAGGATGTGGCAAGTTCTGTATTAGCTTTGTCTTTCTAGATTTCAGTATTTCTTATGGATCGTGTTTTACAAAAAGTGTCCCCAAAACAAATGGTTTATGCTCAAAACACCAAGAGCAAAGTGCAGACAAACAGGTTCTCCTACCTCCCCTCCCCCTCCCCCCCACATCAATTAAACTCATCAGCAGTCTATTAAAAAATGAACATCGATGACACACAGTGGACAAAGGTTTGAAGGATCCTCCGGTTTGCTCCCTAAAAAGGAAAATGCACAGTGAATTCCGATGAATGTCCAAAGGGTCCAGACTGCCCTCTCCTGCTCCAGGCTGTTCTGTATCCCAGAACATCCCACAAACTCAGGAAGATGGTGCTGGTGTGACTCGCTCTGGAGCTCTCAGAGGGTCTCCTCTGTTTCCAGGGTGACCTCTCTCTGATCTCAACACAAGTACCTGTCCACCAGCCTCTGTGGTCCTCACATCAACCCCGCGAATGGAATGAGGCTCCCCCTCATTCCAGACGTGGGAACAGAGGCTCAGGGCAGTAAGACACCTCCCGGAGGTCCCCAGCGATGGGGCAGGTCTCTTCCCAACCCTGCTGAAAAGGAATGAACGCCCAGTTGGTTAGGGCTCCGTCCTGAGGGGAGAGTAGCCTGGAGAGAAGCTGTAGAGAACCGACAGGTACCCCTGGACCTGCTGTCACCTGCAGGGACGCAGTGGCTGGGAGATGACCTGACCCAGCCAGGGACTCACAGCAGGAGGCAGCACCATGGAAACAGAACACAGTGTGTCTGACCCCAAAGCACAGCCTCTCCCATACCCGTGCCCCCAGGGGGCCCAGGGATGGCAGTGTCCCACCCCCCACTGGCCTGGGCACTCAGGGGCTCCTCTGCAGGCACTTGGGTGCCTACAACCTCCCCTGTGCACTCTCTGGAAAGCAGAACATGTTGGGGATGCAGGACCCCATGGGAGTGGCTGGGCAGAGCAAGTGAAAGGCCAGCAGGTGGTCAGAGCAGGGGCCTGACCTGGACCCACTCCACTCAGTGCCCTGAATGTGGGGGCCCATCCAGCAGACACTCATGGGCTAACCTGGGCCAAGTGCCTGGAAACACACTGGGGAGGATATGGCACAGCCCCAGGGAATGGGCACGCAGCCTCAGGCCTGCTGGGTCCCTCCGAAAAGTCCCACAGCCTGACCGTGGCTGAGCCCTGCCTGCATACAGCCCATGAGTCTAGCTCTAGCCTCCTGGGCTAGCAGCAAACGTCTGGGGGCCATTCTCCTCTGTGAACCACCGGGAACCACCTAACAGCTTCATGCAAATTCTACATGTCTCCAAATGACTTAGGCTCTTTCTACATTTCCTCCAGGTTTTTATTCTTGCTTCTGAAAAGTAACTACAATAACAACAACAAAAACCTCAAAACAGTTTCTTACATTTGTATAGTCTTAATTTACAGAGTACAGCCTCATATCTACATGAAGAAACCCAATCTGGACTTGTGAAGGGCTCTGCCTCCCTGGAGAATGTGCCTGGGTGGTGGAGGCCCCCACCCCACCTGTCCACCATGGAGGAAGTGTGACTCCTGCCTGGCTGTGCTCCGCCGATGTGATGCCTCACGTGCAGACTCCCCTCCAGCCTGGTAGCTGCCCAGAGATCATGCAGCGCCCCAGTTTTCCTTATGTCACTCATGCTCAGCCTGGGCCAGCACCCAGGACCCTCGGGGAAGGTGTGCTGCTGGGGCGACCAAACACCCATGCAAGAGGTGCTTTCTCATGCCTTTGCCCACTGGTCCACGAATACCACCAGGAATTCGGGGCAAAATGTCACTGCCCATCTCTTGGGCAACACAACGAACTGATGGGAAGAACATGAGGAACCTGGTCTTCCGTGCTGCAGGCTTGGCAGCTCTGTGAATTTAGACAGGTTGTTCCATCATGCTGGGGAGTAGATGGCCAACACACCCTCCTGCTCGGAAAATGTCTCTGCTTCTCTCTTCCTCCCTGTTAGGAAGAGTGTGACAGGAAGAATGCAAACTTTGGGGTTGCGGAAGAGGGGTCTGGGTCTCCAGACTGCTCCAAACACACCCTCAAACACTAGACTCTCCCTCTCTGGTGCCCTGGGCATCGCCCTACCCAGAGGGTAAATACTGATTGCAAGTCTGTTCTCAGTAATGCCCACCCTCAGCTCCCTCTAGGGACCCACACCTGGTCTCATCCAGAGCTGGGGGGGGGGAGGGGAAGGACCACAGACCTTCCACGCTCATAAAGGGCTGTTTTGCTGAGGCAGCAGTGTTGAATCGTGAACCCCCACTTTTATCATCACGGGTACAGTGGTTCGGTTCCTTCTTGGGCAACTTTTGCAGCAGAGATAACACCGAGAGGGGACATTGACAGAGAAGGTTAATTAATTTCTTAAAAGAAAAAAAAATTTCCTAGCAGTACTTTATCCAGAAAGCATCGTTTTCCCACTCAATACCTGTCCATCACGGCGTCATGGTTCTGCTCTGTTAGGCGAAGTCGGGTAGATCTTATCCTCTTGCCAAACTGAAATAACAGGGAGGCAGGTGGGAAGGGATCTTGCTCAGGGGTGAGGTTGGAGGGGTCCAGCAGCCCCCTGAGGACTCTCCAGAGGAGGGGGACGAGCCCAGGAGAGAGGCGTGTCAGGCAGAAGGAGGGCAGTGCTGGTCAGGGGGCCAGAGTGGGCCGCACAGTCGTCAGGGTGCGGAGGGAGGCCTAGAGGAAGCATTAGCCCCAGGGGTCCCACGTCCCGGCTGAGTGTCGATGATGCAGACTGCTTCTTTCTTCAAGGCCCCTCCATAACCCCAGATGGGGAAAGGGGAGGTGGGGAGGAGGGTTTTTAAAAATCCGGAATAGGGGCTTCCCTGGTGGCGCAGCGGTTGAGGGTCCGCCTGCCGATGCAGGGGACGCGGGTTCGTGCCCCGGTCCGGGAGGATCCCACATGCCGCGGAGCGGCTGAACCCGTGAGCCGTGGCCGCTGGGCCTGTGCATCCGGAGCCTGTGCTCCGTGGCGGGAGAGGCCGCAGCGGTGAGAGGCCTGCGTACCACAAAAAAAAAAAAAAAATCCGGAGTACAGTCATTTGCCTTATCAAATAGATGTAGCTAATATTCCCTAAGACTGCACACAGTGTCTGCGACACATATACGGAGAAGATGAAACTACACCTCCCCAGAGAACGGACACTCTGTGGTGTGTCACATCATGGTGAATCGGTAAATAATCCAGGCTTTTTTTATTTTGCACGGTGCCAAACTGGGGTCTCAAGTTTGAAAATGTGTCAGATCTGACATGAGCCACATTCTCAACTATAACACTTTTGAACTCATGGGAGCTAAACAATTCTAGAAAGAATAATTAAATTTCTAATTTTAATTCCCACAGGACTAGTAACTGCATTTCACAAACACGCGTGGAGAGCCTGTTCTGAACACGGGGCCACAGCACAGCCTTCTCCTCGCAGCCTCATGGTCAGAAGGAGGGATGCTGACCACACAATCCATTTCTAATTATAAATCCTTCTTAAAATGCTCTGTATTCTCCTCAGCTTGAGAAATGGATACAAATATTTTTAAGAGACGCCTAATTTTCCCTAGTTGCTCTCTCCCAGCAATGAATGGGGCTTTCTTTCCCCTGATTAGTCAGCACTTGGAGAGAAGGAGGGAATTACTGGGCACAGAATCATGGACTTGAATGAGACATCAGAGGTCAGGCAGCTATCTGCCTCCACCTCACCTGTGAAACAGAGGACTAGAAAGGTGCCAAAGGTGGGGACCTGGGCCAGAGGCTGGGAGTCTCCCCCAGCAGGCCCAGCCCGGCCTTCAGCCCACAGGGGCCACACACAGATGCTCCTTCATGGCCATGGCCACGGCCACGTTTCCTGCCTGGACCTCCGGTCACCCCACGGACTAGTACAGGCAGACCTCCTTTCATTGCACTTTGCTTCACTGCGCTTCGCAGATGCTGCATTTTTTACAACCTGAAGGTTTGTGGCAACCCTGCATTGTCAGACGATGGTTAGCATTTTTTAGCCACAAAGTATTTTTAAATTAAGGTATATGTATTTTTTAGACATAATGCTATTGCACACTTAATAGACTACAGGATGGTGTAAACATAACTTTTATATGCACTGGGGAACCAAAAAAATTCATGTGACTCGCTTTATTGTGGTGTCTGCAACCTCCACTGTAGCTCCTAATTTAAATGCAGCAACACAGCATCTTCTAACAAACCCCTAACATGAAGCAGTGGAATTTCTTGCCTGTATCACCCCTCCCAAGCCCCAGAAGCTTTACACGATAATGTGATAATGCATTTCTGAACACAGTGCCATCCAGACTGTTCATGGGGTAAGTGAACTTGGGTGGAAGAAACCTTAGGAAACGCTGTCAGCCTCGGCCAGTTAGGGCAGATGACCCTGGGGAGATGGAGGCTGACTGCACACGGCATGCCTGACAACCGGAGTCCGCCAGCCACTTCGAACTAGGGGGCCCTTAGGGCCCAGTTCACAGCACCTCAGACCAGACAGACTGTACAAACAGAATAATCAAGAGACGTGGATACAAAGTGCAACCCATTCCTGCAAGTCCAGGCCACAGGCTTCCAAGAGATCCAGTGCGACCTTTCAATTTGCCTACCAAAAACTGCGTAGCCACAGTACCATATGAAACAGTCAGCCACAGAGATTTCACATGACCTAATAAGTGACGGGGCTTGCAAAAGAGCCACTTCCTCCCGTGGGGCCTGCGACGTCCCTCAGGAGGCACAGAGACTTCTCTGCCCTGCACCACATTTAACACCGATGACAAGGGATGCCCCTTGGTCTCACCTGCTCCAAGAACAGCAGCAGGCCCTGCCAGGGGGCTCGTTCAGGGTGGGGAGAGTGGTGCGGACACCAGGCCGACCAACACCTCCCTCAAGGGTAAATGCCAAGACCGCCCATGCTGGCGGGGCCTCAGGCCACAGTCACTGACCCTCACTGACATGGGACTGGCAAGACCCCACCTCTGGAATCCTTTTCTCTTTCCTCTCCTTCACCCCCCTAGTTTTCCATGTAAAAGACTAATCTTTCATCAGCTCCAAGAGTAAGAAAGTGTGTTCTGTAACGATCCATCCGATGAGCCCTGGGGGGCCTGCTATTCACATGCCCAGCAGCACCCCAGAGGTAGGAGATGCAGCCCAATTCTCAGGGGGTCTGGCGTCTACTCTGACTTGGAGGAACTTCCTTTAGCCTGTTTTAACAGAACTGGCTGACAATTCCAGATAAACAACAAGAATCACTAGGCCAAAGAAGGCCCTCCATCCTTCTTACCCATGCCTCCTTCTTCCTCAACAAAAAAAGTTAAAGCAAGTTCACTGAAGCTAGGACTTGAATCAAGTGCAAACTGTAAAACCATCAACTAAGAAAACTAAGGGAGAGAAACGGGCTCGCGGTAAGTGAGGTGGGCACACTCTGCCTCCAGTTCCTTTTATTGGAACGACTGATCTCTTTAGAATTGAAGGACTCACTGCACACTCTCTCACCTGCTCCTCCCCCCAAACCTATGCGAAGCCAGAGCAGAGCTTCTCCTCTTGGGAGGCCACCTGGGACTGCGCCCAGGGTCACACAGCTGTTCACCCCGTCCAAGTTGGCTGGCAACTTGTCCATTTTTTTTTTTTTTTTCTGTTCAGGGATGATTCTTTCAAGAGACAGCATGATATTATTTAAAAGACTGGTAAAACATACTCCAGTGAATACATTTTAAAAAGAAAAAATGTGCAACTAGAGATTATCATACTAAGTGAAGTAAGTCAGAAAGACAAATACCATATGATTATCCCTTATACATGGAATCTAAGATATGACACAAATGAACCTATCTATGAAACAGAAATGGAATCACGTACATAGAGAACAGGCTGGTGGTTGCCAAGGGGGAGGGTTGGGGGAGGGATGGAGTGGGAGGTTGGGTTAGCAGATGCAAACTATTATATATAGAATGGATAAACAACAAGGTTCTACTGTATAGCACAGGGAACTATATTCAATATCCTATGATAAACCATAATGGAAAAGAATATTAAAAAAGAATATATATATACATATATATATGTATAATTGAATCACTTTGCTGTACAGCAGTAATTAACACAACATTGTAAATCAATTATACTTCAATTAAAAAAATAAAAAGTGAACGATACATACCTTGGATGTTCAACAATTTTTTTTAAAGGCATGAAAAACTACACATGCAAATGTGTTGCCCCATATTTCAATAATACACATATTCTCCAAGCTTCAAATAATCATTACAGGAACTGTGGGGAAATGGAATGGAACGTGGTCTTTGGACACCCAATATGAATAGGTACTGACTCAGTCTTGGGATGTGGGGTGGCCTTCAGGGCAGGAGGCACATCACATCCCAGGACACAGTCCATCATGTGGTCTCTTCCACAGTCCAGACATGCCAGCCCAGCTCCAAGCTTCCTATAATATCCAGGGGAGGGGGACTTCCTTGGTGGTCCAGTGGGTAAAACTCTGTGCTCCCAATGCAGGGGGCCCGGTTTCGATCCCCGGTTGGGGATCCTGCAGGCATGCCGCAACTAAGAGTCCATATGCCGCAACTAAGAAGACCGCGTGCCACTACTAAAAAAGAGCCTGCATGCCGCAACAAAGATCCCGCGTGCCGCAACTAAGACCCGGCACACAATAAATAAATAAATAAATAAATATTTAAAAAAATATCCAGGGGAGCCCCATGTCATAGACAATTTTAAAATGGAACCACAGAGATAATCTGGGTAAATCACGGGTGCGTCAGCCCCAGTGGCAGCAAAGCTGGAGTCTTCACAGCGGTAGCAAGGCTCAAGGTGGCAGGGGCAGCACCAGGACATCCACTCCTAAACTCACCTCAGTAACTGAGAAACTGAATCTCACAGAGGCATGGGTTGGTGGTCTGTTCACACCCATCCCTAGCATCATGTGAAACTCCGCTGATCTAATAAAACAATTGAATGAAACACTGAGCAGAAAAGAAAATGAATTTCAGCGTTCTCCTTTTAAATTTCCTAAAAGTTAAGACTGCATCTTATGCATGCATATTCACTCAGACATCAAATATCCATCACACTTATAAGGAAAACTATGGAAGAATAAACTAAGCTCAAACAGATAGTTCCTTGCAAGGAGAAACTCAAGATCTTTCAAACCCAGAAAATGAATTTACTTTAGACTTATCTACTTAAAGCAAGAGAGATGTATTTAGAACTTGCATTAGCATGAATGTACATTTGACTTCTCAGAATGTGAGATGGTGGATAGCAGAAATCTAATAGCAAGCACTAGGGGTTTGTGGGATCCTGCAATTTTACTAGATAAGGCCTTGGAGACACGGGAGGTTAACTTTCTCCTTTTCTCATGAGCAGCCTAGAGCATGACGGTGCCATGCCTCGTCCAGGGTGGCTGGCTGTGGCCGATGCAGGAGGAAATGCAGGGTCAACTCCCTCTTAATCCCAGTCTTTACCAGAGCCCTCCCTCCCACCATGAGATACTGTGTGTAAACCAGCCAGCTAAACACACCTCGACAACATGGGCAGGTAATACAGCAGCATCAGCCTGTGTCTCATTTTCAGAATTTGAAAGACTTGTTTTCAACCCATATACCCATTCTGTTACTATGAATGGTAAGGAACTCCATCCCCAAAGAGTAGAGAAGGCAGTTCCTTCCTGGCCTGCTCTGTCACACCTGTCACATCTGTGTTAATGTCATCTTTTTCTTGGTCTGACACACAGACTGCTTGGGGGATGCAGCAGTCTGCCAAGGGCAAATGAAACTCTGCTTCCAAGTTTCAAGGGTAAAATATTTTCAAATTAGATATACCATAAAAAGGAACCAGCATGTTTTGTTTCCTTTCAAATGCCTATGGATCTCAGGATTCCCTCTGAGTAGGATATTCTGTGCTCCTCCTCAGGGATGGACAACTTCCAAAAGGATCAGGTACCACCTGTCTTTTAATTGAGTGGCACTTCCCCTGTAGCCCTTTACAGTGCTCCAAGAGAGGCACAAAGCTGGAAAACAATTTCCATTTGCCCCTTTGAAATCAATAGTCTGATTTACATGCATTTTCAACAGAACAAGAAATACAAAGAAATATCCAGTCATAGCATTTGGACAGTTGTCTAGTAGAAGACTTATTCCCTTCAAGGTGTGATCTCTCCCTTCAGCATCTGGGCTCCACAAGGAACCTGGGGAGGACACCATAACTAGACCCCTTGATGGTCATCCAAGCCCTGGGACACACACACCTCGCCCTCACCTTGGCAAGACAACCCCCCCCCGCATGAGCTCGCCTCTCTAGACTCACTAGGAACTTTCTGATGAATAACATGGCACACACTTAAAATCAGATTAAGCACATTTAAGTGAAAAGCACAGTTGCCTCTTTTCTCCCGTTTTCATTTTCTTCAGGTAAAGACACACAGAGGGATTAAACATTTGCATTTCTCCATCAGAGAAACCCTGAGGCCAATAACCCTCGCAAGGCAGGCAAATAAACCCCCTGGGAGGTGCCACTGACAGAGTCCTGGGGTTTAAGTCAGTAGCTGTCAAACCCCAAAGAAAGCATTATTGGGGGATGGTGGGCATTTCCACTGGCTATCCTGGCCGGCACTATCACGCCCTCACCAGGACCAGGATGTAGGCAGGAGTTCCATGAGGCCAAGTCGCTCCTCTCCAAGCCAACACTCTCCCTTCTGTGGTCTGAGAAGGCATTGAATCTTCTGACTAGGACCAACCATCACTCTCCAAAGACGTGGAGCCATTAAAGCAATCTCTCTGCCCCACGGAGGGAGACCCATTCTGGAAGCCATAACCTCTGGCTATTCAAAGCATGTGCTTCCTTCAGTGTCCATTCCTTGGGCGATGGGCACATGGAGACGCGGGGCACACAGGCACAGACCCCCAGTTTGGGGATCCTTCATCCTTTCCCAAGGTGGCTCAGGTAGAGGACCGCCAAGATGCATTTAGCACGCCCCCTGCTGGCCCCTCGGGAGCTGACTCAGCCTTTATTCTCTGGGCCTAAAACAGGAATTAAATGACCTTAACACCCAAAGGGAACAAAAAGAAAAGCCAAGGCAATTACGGCTTCCCAGAATCAGAAAATGTGATGTTCTAACCATAAAAAGGGGATGAAGAAGCTTTAAAGTAAGGGTTTTTGAAATGTTTTAGGAAATCAGTGATTACTATCTCAAGATTTAGTGAGAACACTTGAATTTGCATTTTCACGAGTACTACAGTGAGTTAAATCAGAAACATTATAATGAATATTTTCACAGGTCTACAAGTGAAAAGGATATGTGGCCAGAGCTCATAGCTCAGAGCCTTAATAACCAATTTTCGTAGGACTGACGCTACTTCAATTACAGAAAAAATCTCGGCCAATGACTTAAGAGGTCAAGTAGCAACTGT
Source organism: Delphinus delphis (assembly GCF_949987515.2). Taxonomy (NCBI): domain Eukaryota; kingdom Metazoa; phylum Chordata; class Mammalia; order Artiodactyla; family Delphinidae; genus Delphinus; species Delphinus delphis. Next base: position 125,203,019 of record NC_082684.1, on the reverse strand, counting down.
TATGCAGCAGGGGCAAAGTCGCGGAGAAGACGAAAAGATGCACATTTGGAGACAATTCCGCTACAGGGCTTCCTGTCTCACGCAGCCTTGCCACTGTGAGTAAATCTGGCACCTTCAGGAGGTGACAGGCCATGCACACATGGCTGCTTCAGAGGGACATGCCCCTCCCCTTCTCCACAAGGGGAGAACAGACAGTTCAGCTTTTTGGTGACTTTTATGCTGTCCTCCACCAGGGCTGAGGGCCTCCACACAGGACTCAGGCTGAGACCCACACAAGGCAAGACTCCATAATGCAATGGTTTCCATCTACTGTCAGCCTGAATGCCAAGGCCTAAGGTGAAGCTCTGCTTCCCCGTTTTCTTCCCACCAATCCAGAGTTTTTGAAAGCTTATCTTCCTGACCAGACTCAAACTTTTTCATGGCCTGTGGTATTTAATTCCTTACAGACCCAATATGACCACACTAATAATTTAAGGCATGCTTCTTTGAACCAATGAGGAAGAGTCATTAATTATTAAATACACGAATGTCAATATTTTTGTCCCTTACTGAATATCCTTTTGATATGATAGGCTTAAGTAGATATACAGACTGTCTTGGGAACTTGCTTACTTCTGTTCTCATTACAGTCAGTACTAATGGAATACTCACACACACAATAAGGCTGACACGCTGCTCGAATTTAGGAGGAGAAATTTCCCCAGAACTTTGTGTGCCATACAGGTAGGTCCCAGCCTCTGCACTCTCAACCCTCTTCAGATGTTAAGCTGGCCTTCAACCTGGTGGGCCGCACAGCTGCTACGGTAAGGAAAGGCCGGCAGGGCCCCAGAGAAGCTGTCACCCCTTTCTCCAGAGCAAGCTGCTCCCAGGCCCATCCTAGTTGGGGGGAGGGGGGCAGGGAGAGGAGGTGATGGAGAGGAAGAAGACCCGCAGATTTTCCTGAAGCAATCAAGGCCCTTCAAGATCTAGGCCACACTGTCTACCTTTTCCTGAACACATCATCTGCCACCTGGAATATAATGTCTTTTAAAATTTTTCATCTCACCGCTCACTTTCAATCATAAAGATAAAGTCAGTCAATAACCACTTAAGTGTCATGCATGACTTTCCCCTGGATCCTTGTGATGTGGATGAAGTGATTCCCAGATCCGTGGGGATCTAACAAGTTTCCCTCCAGGCACTCTCGAATCTATTCATTCTCAAGTCAAGAAATAAAAATAAAAACCGTTTTCACCTGTGTAAGGCTGGTGAGTTCACAGAGCAGAGGGAAATCTATTTTGTGGCAGAGTCTCAAAAGGCTGCAAGAGCTGCACGGGAGGAGGGTGCGCTTGGGTGGTTGTGTCCAATGAAGGAAAGTTTTTGTTAATGATGACATCACTGACATCTCCCGAATTTAAAGGAGCACTTAGAGCACAGCAGATGCGATCTCCCCCCCTCCAGTGAGAAGATACCAGGGAAGGCCTCCGGGTTCACAGCCAAATTGCATTAACGGTTCGCCCGCTGTCCAGACAGACCCAGTGGAACGAGCGAGCAGCGTACCGGGCCGCGGTGGCCCACGCAGCCGGGGCAACCGGCCGGCGGCCTCACGCGCTGCTGCCGGGCCGTGCCCGGGCGTCCGCTGGCGCCCCGGGACTCCGGCGCGCCCACACGGACAGAGGGACCGGTGTCCCCGCGCCTGTCATCACGTTCCAGTGCATATGGCTCAGGGGCCCGGAGGAGACACCGTCAGCGACCCAGCGAGAGCGCCGCGCCCTGCTCAGAGACCCGCGCCGGGCCGGAGCCGGTGGCCGCGGCGGCCGCGGGGTCCAGAGCCGAGCCCGCAATGCAGACGCGCCGGCGAGCCCCGCGCCGAGCCCGCGACCCCCGCGCCCTCGCGGCCCGGTACAGGGGCTGCCCGGCCTCTGCGCCCACCTGCCCCGCCGCAAAGCCGCGGAGGCATCCGGCGCCGCGCTGGGACTGACCGCGCACCTACCGGGACCGCGGCCCCGGCCCCACCGCCACCGGCAGCACCGCGGCCAGCGCCGTCTCACCTGCCGCGCTGTGCCGCTCCGCTCAGCCAGCCCGCAGCGCCTCAGTCACCGCTACCCGACTTCCATTTTCTCTCGCTTTAAGGAAAATCGGATCAGCTGTTTCTCGCGCTCCGGCTCCGCGGCCCCCTCCCCAGCTGCCGCTCGCGGTCCGGGGGCCTCTCCACCCCCGCCTCCTCCCGCGCTCCGCTCCGCCCCTCGCGCCCCTCCGCTCCGCCCGCGGCCGCGCGCGCCCCCTGACGTCACCGGCCGCAGCCGCGCCCCGCCCCCTCCCCTCGTGGACGTGCGCGCACCCCGCCCCCGCCCTGCCGGCCGGCTCTGAGCGCGCGTGCTCGCGGCAACCACTCGAGCAGAGACCCGGACTCCGGGAAGAGCGCGGGGCAGTTCTCGCCCGCGTCCTCTCGCCCGCGCTAGCTCTTCCAGGTGCCCCTGCTTAACCTTCCTTTGCCCGTCTGCCTGCCTCGCACTGTCTGCGCCCACCTTCATTTCTTGCTTTCTGCTCACGCTTTTTTCCTCAGCATCCCAAACTTTCTCCCACCCATCCTGTCTCGGCTCCATTGCCGAGACCTGCTTCGGGGCCAGTGCATCACATCTCATCTGAAGCTGCTCCCTTTGCCTCTTAAACCGGTTCTCTGACCTTTCCCCATTTTTTGCCTTCCTCTTAAAAGTATTTTCACACCACAACTTCGGACGGCTCCTCTCTCTGATGCCAAGGCCGGCCCACTGCCTTCTGCCCACTCTCACATCACCCTCTCGGTGTAACCACGCCCCCCCCTTCCAAATAATGTTATATTACAAGTTACTAATGCCATCCTCATGCATTTCTTGACAATCGTTTCACTCTTAGTTTAGGACTTCTTGCTTGGTTTTTAACATAATGCACACATATCTGTAAATTACTAAATATATATCATTTTTAGTAATTTATTTGACTTCTTAAATTAATATACAGTAAAATTGACTTTTTTTTTGGATATACAGCCCTGTGAGTTTTCAAACACCAGTTTGGATGCGTGTAACTACTAGCACAATTAGGATACATCATCCCAAGAACTCCCCCTTGTTGCCCTTCTATAACCACACCCTCCCAAACCCTAATATGTTATGACATATGGCAACCACTGATATATTCTCCATTGCTGTAGTTTTGTCTTTTCGAGAATGTTATATACATAGAATTATGCAATATGCAGCATTTTGAAACTGACTTTATTCATTCACCATTATGCCTTTGAGATTCACCCATGTTTATCGATAGTTCTTTTTATTATTGGATGCTATCCCATTATTTGTACTGCGTTTTGTTTATTCATCCATTGAAGGTTTCTTGTTAGGGCAGTTGTGAATAGGTATTCTACAAACAGTTGCATGCAGAGCTTTGTATGGACCAGTTTTCACATCAGGTGAGTAAATACCTTGCAGTACCAATGCTAGGTCTTTTGGTAAACTTGTTTATCGTTATAGGAACCCTAAAAACAGTTTTCCAGAGTGTTTACACATTTTCATAGCCACCAGCAATGTATGAGAGTCCCACTTTCCTGAATCCTTGTCAGCACTTGGTATTTGCTGTATATTAGGCATTCTCATAGGTGTGGAGAGATTTAATTGTTGCTTTAATTTTCAGTTCCCTAATGGAAAATAATGTGGGGCATCGTTTCACTTGCTTATTTGCTACCTGTTTATCTTCTTTGGTGACATGTTTGTTCACATCTTTTGCCCATTTTTTTTTTTTTTTTTTTTTTTTGGCCGTACGCGGACCTCTCACTGTTGTGGCCTTTCCCGTTGTGGAGCACAGGCTCCGGACGCGCAGGCTCAGCGGCCATGGCTCACCGGCCCAGCCGCTCCGCGGCATGTGGGATCTTCCCGGACCAGGGCACGAACCCGTGTCCCCTGCATTGGCAGGCAGACTCTCAACCACTGCACCACCAGGGAAGCCCTTTTGCCCATTTTTAAATTGTTTATTTTCTTATTGTTGAGTTTTAAGAGTTCTTTGTATATTTTGGACAGAAGTACTTTATATATGTTTTGCAAATATTTACTGTCAGTGTGAGGCTTGTCTTTTCATTCTCATGTCAGTGTCTTTTGCAGAAAAGAATTTTTTAACTTTAATGAAGTCTAACTTGGCATTTGTTTTTCTTTTAGAGATCATACATTTGGTATTATATCTAAATGCATCACCAAACTGTAGGTCACATAGATTTAAGTCTATGTTTTCTTCTTGAAGTTTTATAGTTTTACATTTTATATTTAGGTCCATGATCCATCTTTATTTAATGTTGGTGTACAGTCTGTGTGTGTCAATTTTTTTTTTTTGCATGTGAATGTTCAGTTGTTCCAGTATCATTTGTTGAAAAAAAATCATTTTCTTGTTGAATTGCCTTTGCTCCTTTGTCAAAGATCAGTTGACTATATTTGTGTTGGTCTGTTCTATTGCACTGATCCATGTATCCTTTCTTTGACCAATAATGTCACACTGTGTTGATTACTATAGCTTTGTAGTAAGTCTTGAAGTTCAGTAGTGTCATTCTTCTGACTTTTTTTTTTAGTATCATGTTTGCTATTCTGATTCTTCTGCCTTTTCATATAAACTTTAGAATCAATTTGTAGGTAGCTACAAAATAGCTTGTTTGGATTTTGATTGGGATTCCACTGAATCTGTAGATCAAGTTTGGAAAAGTTGACAAGTTAACAATATTGAGTCATGCAGTCCATGAATATGAAATAACTATTTATTTAGATCTTCTTTGAATTTTTCAGCAATGTTTTATAGTTTTCTATATAAAAGTCCCATACATATTTTGTTAGAGTTACTTTTAAGTATTTTATTTTATGGAGCTATTGTAAATGATATTGTTTTTTAATTTCTAATTTCAGTAGTTCATTGCTGGAATATAGGAAAGCAGTTGGCTTTTGTATATTAACCTTATATCTTGCAACCTTGCTGTACTTGCTTCAGGAATATTTTTGAGCATTCTTTGGAATTTTCTGCTAGAATATTGTCACTCACTAATAGAGACAGTTTTATTTCTTCCCTTCCTATCTGTATACGTTTTCTTATCTTACTGAACTAGCTGGGACTTCCAGTATTATGTGGACTAAGAGTGATAAAAGAGGACATGCTTACCTTGTTCCTGATTTTAGGAGGAAGCATCCATTTTCTCGCCATTAAGTATGATGTTAGCTGTAGGATTTGCTGCATATTCTTTTTTAAAAAAATTAATTAATTGATTGATTGATTGATTTTTGGCTGCATTGGGTCTTCATTGCTGCATCCAGGCTTTCTCTAGTTGCGGCAAGCAGGGGCTACTCATCGTTGTGGTGCATGGGCTTCTCATTGCAGTGGCTTCTCTTGTTGCAGAACACAGGCTCTAGGAGCTCGGGCTTCAGTAGTTGTGGCGTGTGGGCTCTCGAGCACAGGCTCAGTAGTTGTGGCGTACGGGCTTAGTTGCTCTGTGGCGTGTGGGATCTTCCCAGACCAGGGCTCGAACCTATGTCCCTTGCATTGGCAGGCGGATTCTTAACCACTGCGCCGCCAGGGAAGCCCCACATTCTTTATTAAATTGAGAAAGTTTCTCTCTATTCCTAGTTTACCGATGGTTTTTTAAAATGAATGGGTGAGAATTTTGTCAGATGCTTTTTCTGCATCTAATGATAGGGTTGTGTGATTTTTTTTCTTCAGCCTGTTGATGTGATGGATTACTTGTCTGACTTTAGAATGTTGAGCATTCTTGCATACCTGGGATAAATCTCACTTGGTCGTGGTTTATATTTGCTTTTATACATGGTTGGATTCAGTCTTCTTGTTTTGATATTGGGGTAATACTGGCTTCATAGAACAAGTTTATTTTTATCGAAATAGGCCTATTTACCTATTTGTTACCTATTTGATACCTGTTTGTTCTTGCATACATTTTGATAGTTGTGTCTTTCAAAGAATTGATCCATTTCTTCTAAATATTCAGATTTGTAAGTATAGGGTTGTTTATTGTAATTCTTTATTTTTTTTCATGTTCATGAAGTCGAGAGGAATTAACCTTCCTTCATTTCTGATATTGATAAACTGTGTCCAATATCTTTCTTTCTTAGTTAGCTTGGGACAGTTTTATAAATTTTAATGATCTTTTCAAAGAATCAGCTTTAAGTTTTGTTAATTTTCTCTATTGTTTTTCTGTTTTTAATTTCATTTATTTCTTCTCTCATTTTTATTATTTCTTTTTTTTTTCCTGCTTGCTTTAGGCTTAAATTGTTCTTCTCTCTCTAGTATACTAAGGTATACTAGAGCTTGTTGATTTTTTTCTTTCTTCTTTTCCATTTAATGCCATAAATTTTGCTCTAAGCACTGCTTTTCACTGCAAATTTTGATAAGCTGTGTTTCCATTTTTGTTTCATTCAATATATTTTAATTACACTTGAGAGTTCCTCTTTGACCCAAATATTTTTAGAAATATATCGTTTAGTTTCCAAATAATTGGAGATTTTCAGCTACCTTTCTGTTTTTGATTTCTAGGTTAATTCATTTGTGGTCTAAGAACATACTGTGTATGATTTCTACTTTTCTGTAATTTGTTAATGTATGTTTTATGGCCCAGAATGTGGTCTTTGTGGATGAATATTCCATGCGAGCTTGGGGAGAATGCATATTATGCCGTCTTAGATAGAGTATTTGTAAATGTCAGTTAGATAAAGGTGATTGGTTGTGCTGTTCAGGCCAACTGCGTCCTTATTGATTTGCTGCCTATTTGAGCTATCAATTTTGGAAAGAGGACCTGGTTTTTTAAAATAAATTTATTTATTTTATTTATTTATTTTTGGCTGTGTGGGGTCCCCGTTCCTGCACGCGGGCCCTCTCCAGCCGCAGCGAGCAGGGGCTACCCCCCGCTGTGGTGCACAGGCCTCTTATTGCAGTGGCCCCTCCTGCCGCGGAGCACGGGCTCTAGGCGCAAGGACTTCAGCAGTTGTGGGACGTGGGCTCAGCAGTTGTGGCCCGTGGGCTCCAGAGAGTAGGCCCAGCAGCTGAGGCACATGGGCTCAGCCGCTCCGCGGCACGTGGGATCCTCCCAAGACCAGGGCCCGAACCCGTGTTCCCTGCATTGGCAGGCAGACTCCCAACCACTGAGCCACCAGGGAAGCCCGGAAAGAGGACCTTGGAAGTCTCTAATTATAATAGTAGATGGGTCCATTTCCTTTTTCAGGTTTAACAGTTTTTGCCTCACATATTTTGATGCTCTGTTGTTAGGTGCAAACACATACAGGATTATTTTATCTTCCTGGAGAATTGGCCTTTTTGTGATTATGTAGTTTCCTCCTCCTTTATTCCTAATAATGTCCCTTGTCCTCAAGTCTGTTCTGTCTGAAATTAATTTAGCTACTCCAGTTTTCTTTTGATTAGGGCTAGCATGGTATATCTTTCTTCACACTTTTACTTTATTTTAAATATTTATTTATTTGGCTGCGTAGGGTCTTAGTTGCAGCAGGCGGGCTTCTTAGTTGCAGCTCACCAGCTCCTTAGTTGTGGCATGCAAACCCTTAGTTGTGGCATGCATGTAGGATCTAGTTCCCCAACCAGGGATCAAACCCGGGCCCCCTGCATTGGGAGTGCAGAGTCCTATCCAATGCTTCATCAGGGAAGTCCCACCTTCACTTTTAACCAAACAGACTTTGGTTTAATGTGGCCTTCTTGTAGACACAATGTAGTTGGGTCTTGTTTTGTTACCATTTTGGCAACATCTGTCTTCTAATTGATATGCTTAAACCATTCATATTTACATGATTATTGATACATTTGGATTAATATCAACCATGTTTGTAACGAGATTTTCTACTGGTTGCCTGTGGCTTATTTTTCTGCCCTCTCCAGTTTTAATTGAGCATTTTATATGATTCCACTTTATCTGTTCTCTTAGAGTATCAATTATACCTCTTAAGAATTTTTAGTTGTCGTTCTAGAATTTACAGTATACCCTTTCACTAATTTATGTACACCTTCCAATAACAGTATTCTCTTCACATGTAGTACTGACATCTTATAACAATGTGTTTCCAATCCCCACTCTCATTCCTTGTGATGTTGCTGTCATTCACTCACTTATCCATATGTGTAATTTCCTAATACTTTGTTACTAGTATTGCTTTAAACGGTTATCTTTTAGATCAATCAAGAGTAAGAAAAATTAAAGATTTTATTATACTTTCATTAATTCCTTCAACAATACTCTTCCGTTCTTTTTGTAGATCCATGTTTCTGACCTATGTAATCTTCCTTCAGTCTGAAAAAAATATTTTAACATTTCCTGAAGGATAGGTCTGATGGTGAATTGCCTCAGCTTTTGTTTGCCTGAGAAACTCTTTAATTTCTTGTTCCCTTTTTTATTGAAGTATAGTTGACTTACAATATTATATTAGGTTCAGGTGTAAAACACAGAGATTCAATATTTTTATAGGTTACATAACATACAAAGTTATTACAAAATGTTGACTATATTCCCTGTTCTGTACATTGCATCTTTGTAACTTATTTGTTTTATAACTGGTAGTTTGTACCTCTTAATCCCCTTCATTTATTTTGCCCCCTCCCCACTCATCTCTTTTCTGGTAGCCACTAGTTTGTTCTCTGTATCTGTGAGTCTGTTTCTGTTTTGTTATATTTGCTCATTTATTTTGTTTTTTAGATTCCATATATGAGTAAAAACATACAGTATTTGTCTTTCTCTGTCTGACTTATTTTACTAAGTATAATACCTTCTAGGTCCATCCATGTTGTTGTAAGTGGCAAGATTCCTTTCTTTTTTATGGCAGAGTAATATTCCAGTGTGTGTGTGTGTGTGTGTGTGTATCACATCTTCTTTATCCATTCACCTGTTGATGGACACTTAGGTTCCTTCCATATCTTGGTTATTATAAATAATGCTGCTATGAACATTGGGATGCATGTATCTTTTTGAATTACTGTTTTTGTTTTCTTCAGATAAACACCCAGGAGTGGGATTAATGGATAGTATTGTAGCTCTATTCTTAATTTTTTAAGGAACATCCATATTGTTCTCCACAGTGGCTGCACCAATTTACATTCTCACCAACAGTGTACTGGGATTCCCTTTTCTCCACATCCTTGTCAACACTTGTTATTTCTTGTCTTTTTGATGATAGCCATTCTGAGGTGTGAGAGCCATTCTGAGGTGTGAGGTGATCTCCTTCACTCTTGAAGGATAATTTTTCTGGATACAGAATTCTAGATTGGTTGTTTTTGTCTTTCAATCCAAAAAGCATTTCACTCCACTCTCTTCTTGCTTGCATGATTTATGAGAAGTCTGCTGTAATTCTTATCCTTTATCCTTTTTCCTCTAAGGGTAACCATTACCCTTCAACCTCCCTGGTATGGCTTCTTTCAAGATTTTCTCTTTTTTTGTATTTTGAAATTTGACTATGATATGTTTAGGTATAGGTTTTGTGTTGTGTTGTTTTATCCTGTTTGTTGTTCTTTGAGCTACTTGGATCTATGGTTTGGTGTCTGTCATTAATTTTGTAAAGTTCTCAGGTGTTATTACTTCAACTATTTATTTTGCCCTTTCCTCTCTTTTATCTACTGCTGGTATTGCAGTTACACATATGTTATGATTTTACAGTTATCTCACAGTTCTTAGATGTTCTGTACTTATTATTTCATTTATTTATCTTTTTGCTTTTAGTTTGGGAAGTTTCTGTTGATTTATACTCAAGCTCACTGCTTTTGTTCTCAGCCATGTCAAGTCTACTGATGAACCCATCAAAGATATTCTTCATTTCTGTTACAGTGGATTTTTAATTTCTGGCAGGTCCTTTTGTTTTTTTCTTAGAATGTCCATCTCACTGCTTACAGTATCCATGTATTCTTGCAGATTATCTATGTTTATTAGAGCCTGTATCAGTCAGGGTTCTTAAAAGAAATATATACAGCTGGGAGAGAGAGAGAGAAAGATATCAACAAATTGGCTAATGCAATTCTGGGGGCTGGCAAGTATGAAATCTGTAGTGTAGTAGTGTAGACTGGTAGGCTGGAACACTTGATTAGGAGCTGATGCTGCAGTCTTGAGACATAATTTCTTCTTCTTAAGGGAAACCTCAGTTTTGCTCTTAAGTCTTTTTAATAGATTGGAGGAGGCCCATCCACATTTTCAAGGAAAATGTCCTTGACTTAAAGTCAATCGATTATGAAAGTTAGCTGCATCTACAAAATACTTTCACAGCAACACCTATATTAGTGTTTAATTGAATAACTGACTACTATAGCCTAGCCAACTTGACGTATAAAACTAACCATACAGAGCTCTTAAAATATTAATCATAATTATTTAAAATTATTTGATACTTCCAAAATCTCTGCTATATTTGAGTCTGGTTCTACTGCTTGAGTCTGGTTCTACTGCTCTTCAGACTGTGTTTTTCTCATCTTTTATCATGCCTTGTAAATTTTTGTGTGTGTGTGTAATCTTTTTTTTTAACCTCTTTATTGGAGTATAATGGCTTTACAATGGTGTGTTAGTTTCTGCTTTATAACAAAGTGAATCAGCTATACATATACATATATCCCCATATCTCCTCCCTCTTGTGTCTCCCTCCCACCCTCCCTATCCCACCCCTCTAGGTGGTCACAAAGCACTGAGCTTATCTCCCTGTGCTATCTATTTTACATTTGGTAGTGTATATATGTCAATGCCAATCTCTCACTTCGTCTCAGCTTACCTTTACCCTTCCCCGTGGTCTCAAATCCATTCTCTAAGTCTGTGTCTTTATCCCTGTCCAGCCCCTAGGTTCTTCAAAACCATTTGGTTTTTTTAGAGTCCATATATGTGTGTTAGAATACGGTATTTGTTTTTCTCTTTCTGACTTACTTCACTCTGTGTGACAGACGCTAGGTCCATCTACCTCACAACAAAAACTCAATTTTGTTTCTTTTTATGGCTGAGTAATATTCCATTGTATATATGTGCCACACATTCTTTATCCATTCATCTGTTGATGGACACTTAGGTTGCTTCCATGTCCTAGCTATTGTAAATAGAGCTGCAATGAACATTGTGGTATGTGACTCTTTTTGAATTATTATGCCTTGTAAATTTTTGCTGAAATCTAGACATATTGTATTCGGTAATGGGAACTGGGGTAAATAGCCCTCTAGAGTGAGGACTGATGTTAATGTGGCTAGGATTGGGGCATTGCTTTATGTTTGTTTTAGGTACCAGAGGCTTCGACTTCCTCTATTAGCTTTATTTTGTCTCCTTTCTTAACTTTGGGCCCCCCTAAGTATCCCTCCTCAGAGAGAGTCTGTGTTGTACAGCTCTTTTGTCTGTAATCCACTGTTGGTATCCTGAAATCCTGTCAGTGTGGTCGTAAGGTGTGGGTGAGGGTCAGTGTTCTACAGTCTTCAAATTATATCAATTCTTTTAGTAGACCCACGTCTCTTCCCTGTGACCTTGACAAGCGTTTCTTCTTGTATAGGTTCCCCTCCCCCCAACCCCTTCCCCTGAGTGAAACAGGCAGGCTAGAGGGGGCTGCATTGAGAGGACTATCATTTTCCATGGTTTGGAATAAGGTTGTGATAAAATATTTCCCCCCTGAAAAGCAGGTCTTTTTTATGGAGAAAGTTCTGTGTATGTTTCACAAAGATTATTCTTTTTCTCCAAAAGTGAATCTTCTTTGGATCTTTACTGTGAGAATCTGGCAAGTTTTCTTGAGGTAATGTCCATTATGTGTGGATGTCCACCTAAGATTCAGCCCCCAGGAGTTCCTCACTTTCTAGCTGGTCCCCAGTCATCCTCTAGCAATTTGTCAAAATTACCACCTAAATGTTCCTACTAGTGTATGGCTCCAGCAGCTTCTCCAGGTGAACACATCTCAGGTGTGACTCTCTAGCTTCACCTGTCTTCCTATTTCTAGGTGACAACTTGTCCTGCAACATGAGTTTTCTGATGAGTCCAATAAAAGTCAGTGCTTTTCCGTTTGTCCAATTCTTCTTGTTGTAAAGACAACAATACTTGCCATCTTTTTGCATGTCAGAGCTCAAACCAGAAGTCTCCTTCTCATTGTGCTTGTAACACACATTTCCCTAATGGTTAATGATGTTGAACCACTTTTCATGGGCTTACTTCACATCCATACATTCTTTTGGTGAATTTTCTGTTCAAGTCTTAAACTCATTTTAATGAGATAATTTATTTTCTTACTGTTGAGTTGTGGGGGTTCTTTATAGATTCTGGATGCAAGTCCTTTATCAGATATATGATTTGAAAATATTTTCTCCCATTCTGCACCTTGTCTATTCATTGTATTAAGTTTTTTTTTCATAAAGTAAACACTCAATTTTGATGAAGTCCAATTTAGAATTTTTAATTTAATTTTATGGCTCACGCTCTTGGTAACATATCTAAGTACTCTTTTCCTAACTCCGCATCACAAATATCTTCTTCTATGTTTTCTTCAAAAAGTGTTAGAGATTTACATTTTACATTTAGAGCTTAATCCATTTTGAGTTAATTTTTTTGTAACAGGTGTGAGGATTAGGTGCTTTTTTTTTTTTTGTCACGTAGGTACCTAATTTCTTTTTTTTTAATCACATCACCATTTGTTGAAAAGTCTATCCTTTCTCCATTGAATTACCTTGGCACCTTTGTCAAACATCAATCGTGTGGGTTTATTTATGGATTTTTGCTTTCTGTTACATTGATCTATGTATCTATCCCTTCACCGTGTTTACTGTATTTATGTATTAATTTAAAAAATCAGATAGTGTGAGTCCAACTTTGTCCTTCTTTTTCAAAACATTATTGGCTATACTCATTCTTCTGCCTTTCTATATAACTTTTAGAATCAAGCTTAGCTGTATTTTAAAAAGCTCTTGCCAGGCTTTTGATGGGAATGGAGTTAAATCTGTAGATCAGTTTGGGGAGAATTGATACCTTAAATACATAGTTTCCCAATCAGTGTACAGAATAAGTCTCTCAGTCTCTCAGTTTTTTTGGCTGCAACGTGCGGCATGCAGGATCTTAGTTCTGCGACCAGGGATTGAACCCGTGCCCCCTGCAGTGGAAGTGTGGAGTCTTAACCACTGGACCACCAAGGAAGTCATGTCTCTCAATTTATTTATATCTTCTTTGATTGCTTTCACCAGTGTTTTGATATTCAGTATTCAATCCTGCACATGGTTTGGTAGACTTCTTTGTAAGTATTTCATTTTTTAAAGGTATTGTGAATTTTTAGAACTTTCCATTTTCATTGTTTATTGCTAGTATATATAGAAATATGATTGACAGTATAATTAAAAATGAAAAAGGAGAAGTTACAACAGACACCACAGAAATACAAAGCATCCTAAGAGACTACTACAAGCAACTCTAAGCTAATAAAATGGACAACCTGGAAGAGATGGACAAATTCTTGGAAAGGTATAACCTTCCAAGACTGAACCAGGAAGAACTAGAAAATATGAACAGACGAGTCACAAGTAATGAAATTGAAACTGTGATTAAAATTCTTCCAACAAACAAAAGTCCAGGACCAGATGGCTTCACCGGTGAATTCTATCAAACACTTTGAGAAGAGCTAACACCCATCCTTCTCAAACTCTTCCAAAAAATTGCAGAGGAAGGAACACTCCCAAATTCATTCTACGAGGCCACCATTACCCTCATACCAAAACCAAAGATACTACAAAAAAAGAAAATAACAGACCAATATCACTCATGAACATAGATGCAAAATTCCTCAAGAAAATACTAGCAAACAGAATCCAACAACACATTAAAAGGATCCTACACCATGATCAAGTGGGATTTACCCCAGGGATGCAAGGATTCTTCAGTACACTCAAATCAATGTGATACACCATATTAACAATTTGAACAATAAAAACCATATGATGGGGCTTCCCTGGTGGTGCAGTGGTTGAGAGTCCGCCCGCTGATGTAGGGGACACGGCTTTGTGCCCCCGTCTGGGAAGATCCCACATGCTGTGGAGTGGCTGGGCCCGTGAGCCATGGCCGCTGAGCCTGTACGTCCAGAGCCTGTGCTTCACAATGGGAGAGGCAACAACAGTGAGAGGCCCACGTACTGCAAAAACACAAAAAACAAAAAACAAAAACCATATGATCATCTCAATAGATGTAGAAAAAGGTTTTGACATAATTTCAACACCTGTATATAAAAACTCTCCAGAAAGTGGGCATAGAGGGAACCTACCTCAATATAATAAAGCCCATGTATGAAAAACCCACAGCAAACATCATTCTCAATGGTGCAAAACTGAAAGAATTTCATCTAAGATCAGCAACAAGACGAGAATGTCCACTCTCACCACTCTTATTCAACATAATTTTGAAAGTCTTAGCCATGGCAATCAGAGAAGAAAAATTAATAAAAGGAATACATATTGGAAACGAAGAAGTAAAGCTGTCACTGTTTGCAGATGACATGATACATAGATATATATAGATAATCCTAAAGATGCCACCAGAAAACTACTAGAGCTAATCAATGAATTTGGTAAAGTTGCAGGATACAAAATTAATGCACAGAAATCTCTTGTGTTCCTATATACTAACAATGAAAGATCAGAAAGAGAAACTAAGGAAACAATCAGATTCACCATTGCCACAAAAAGAATAAAATACCTAGGAACAAACCTACCTAAAAAGGTAAAAGACCTGTACTCAGAAAACTGTCAGACACTGATGAAAGAAATCAAAGATGACCCAGACAGATGGAGAGGTATACCATGTTTTTGGATTGGAAGAATCAATATTGTGAAAATGACTACACTACCCAAAGCAATCTACAGATTCAATGCCATCGCTATCAAATTACCAATGGCATTTTTAAAAGAACTGTAACAAAAAAAATCTTAAAACTTGTATGGACACACAAAAGACCCTGAAGAGCCAAAGCAGTCTTGAGGGAAAAAATCGGAGCTGGAGGAATCAGACTCCTTGACTTTAGACTTTACTACAAAGCTACAGTAATCAAGACAATATGGTACTAGCACAAAAACAGAAATATAGATCAATGGAACAGGATAGAAAGCCCAGAGATAAACCTATGCACCTATGGTCAACTAATCTATGACAAAGGAGGCAAGGATATACAATGGAGAAAAGACAGTCCCTTCAATAAGTGTTGCTGCAAAAACTGGATAGCTACATGTTACAGAATGAAATTAGAACACTCCCTAAAACCATACACAAAAATAAATTCAAAATGGACTAGAGACCTAAATGTAAGACCGGTCACTGTAAAACTCTTAGAGGAAAACATAGGTAGAACACTCTTTGACATAAATCACAGCAAGATCTTTTTTACCCACCTCCTAGAGTAATGGAAATAAAAAGAAAAGTAAACAAATGGGACCTAATTAAACTTAAAAGCTTTTGCACAGCAAAGGAAACTATAAACAAGAAGAAAAGACAACCCTCAGAATGGGAGAAGATATTTGCAAATGGATCAACAAAGGATTAATCTCCAAAATATATAAACAGCCCATGCAGCTCAATATTAAAAAAAACAAACAATGCAATCAAAGAATGGGCAGAAGACCTAAACAGACATTTCTCCAAAGAAAATATGCAGGTGGCTAAGAGGCACAACATCACTAATTATTAGAGAAATGCAAATCAAAACTACAGTGAATTATCACCTCACACTGGTCAGAATGGCCATTATCAGAAAATCTACAAACAATAAATGCTGGAGAGGGTGTGGAGAAAAGGGAACCGTCTTGCACTGTTGGTGGGAATGTAAATCGATACAATGATTATGGAGAACAGTATGGAGGTTCCTTAAAAAACTAAAAATAGAATTACCATATGACCCAGCAATCCCACTCCTGGGCGTATACCCTGAGAAAACCATAATTCAGAAAGAGTCACGCTCCCCAATATTCTTTGCAGCACTGTTTACAATTGCCAGGTCATGGAAACAACCTAAATGTCCATCGACAGATGAATGGATAAAGAAGATGTGGTACATATATACAATGGAATATTACTCAGCCATAAAAAAGAATGAAACTGGGTCATTTGTAGAGACGTGGATGGACCTAGAGACTGTCATACAAAGGAGTGAAGTATGTCAGAAAGAGAAAAACAAGTACCGCATGCTAACGCATATATGTGGAATCTAGAAAAATGGTACAGATGAATTGGTTTGCAAGGCAGAAATAGAGACAGAGATGTAGAGAACAAACGTATGGACACCAAAGGGGGAAAGTGGTGGGGGAGGGGTGGTGGTGGTGGGATGAATTGGGAGATTCATTTTAGACTCATCTGTCTAAAATGAAATCACAACAAAAGTTAAAATGAATGATAACAAAAGCACAATATATCCAAATGCAGGGATTGCAGCTAAGGATGTGCTTAGAAGAATTCTTCCCACATGTCACAGAACAACTAAGCCCGTGCACCACAACCACTGAGCCTGTGCTGTAGAACCTGCGAGCCATGACTACTGAGCCCATGTGCCACAACTACTGAAGCCTGCGTGCCTGGGGCCCATGCTCTGCAACAAGAGAAGCCACCGCAATGAGAAGGCCACGCACTGCACTGAAGAGGAGCCCCACTCGCCACAACTAGAGAAAGCCCATACACAGCAACAAAGACCCAACACAGCCATAAATAAATAAATAAATAATTTTATTTTGAATAAATAAATAAATTTTTAGGAAAATGTCCAATTGTTTTCCAAAGGGGTTACATCATTTTATATTTTATATTCCCACAGTATGACATGAGTGTTCCAATATATTCGTATTCTCATAACACTTGGTAAGGTCAGTGTTTTGTTTTGTTTTTAATTTTAATTTTAGTGATTCTAGTGGTCATGGAGTGGTATCTCATTGTGGGGTTTTTTTTGTGGTCCGCAGGCCTCTCACCACTGTGGCCTCTCCCTTTGCAGAGCACAGGCTCCTTATGTGCAGGCTCAGTGGCCATGGCCCACGGGCCCAGCTGCTCCACTGTATGTGGGATCCTCCCAGACCGGGGCACAAACCCGCATCCCCTGAATCGGCAGGCAGACTCTCAACCACTGCGCCACCAGGGAAGCCCCTCATTGTGGTTTTAATTTGCATCTCCCTGAAGACTAATACTGTTAGGCATATTTTCATGTGCTTATTGGCTATTTGTATTTCTTTATTTGTGAAGTGTCTGTTCAAATATTTTCCTTTATTAATAGTTTGTCTTTTGTTATTGTTTTGTAAGAACTCTTTCAAACTTCTGAATACAAGTCCTTTTTCTGATACATTCATGGCAAATATTTTCTCTTAGGATGTGGCTTGCCGTTTTGTTTTCTTAATAGTTACCTTTGAAGAGCAAAATTTTTAAATTTTGGTGAAATTCAAATTATTTATTTATATTTTATTATTTGGCATTTTGTGTTCCTACCTCAAGGTCACAACCATTTTCTGTTTTCTTCTAGAAGTTTTATAGCTTTAGGTTTTCAGTTTAGGTGTCTAATCCATGTGTTGTTAATTTTGTTTATGGTGGGGGTAATGGTTAATGCTCATTTTATTGCTACTGGTTCTCCAATTGTTCTGGCATGCTTTATTGAAAGATTCTTTTCCCACATTGAATTGCTTTGCACCCATAGTCAAAAGTCAAATCTAGACTCTGTTGTGTCATATTTATCTATTTGTTTATCTTAATGCCAATACCAATATCTTGATTAATGTTATATCACATGAAGTCTCAAAATCAGGAAGAATGAGTCTTCCAAATTTGTTTTCTTTTCTTTTTTTGATTATTTTTATAAAAGTCTCTGCATTTTTATACACATTTTAACATTAACCTGTCAATTTCTTTTGAAAAGTTTTCTAGAATTTTACTTGGAATTGTGTTGAATCTATAGAACAATTTGGGCACAGTTAACATCTTTTTTTTTTTTTTTTTTTTTTTGTGGTACGCAGGCCTCTCACTGTTGTGGCCTCTCCCATTGCGGAGCACAGGCTCCTGACGCGCAGGCTCAGCGGCCATGGCTCACGGGCCTAGCCGCTCTGAGGTATGTGGGATCTTCTCGGACTGGGTTTTATTTAAATTTTTTTTATTTAAATAAAACTCTTCTTTCACTTGGCATAATTATTTTGAAATTCATTCATGTTATTGCATGTATCATTAATTCATCCCTTTTTGCTGCTGAGTAGTATTCCATTGTATCAATATACTCCAGTCTCTCTATTCAATTATTGGTGAAGATTTGGGATGTTTACAGTTTTGGCTATTTTGAATATAGTTCCTATAAACATTCCTGTACAGGTTTTTATATGGATTTATGCTTTGATTACTCTTGGGTAAATAAATGTCCAGCTGTGGAATGACTGGAATCAATGGTATATTAATTAATTGGTCATCCATCTGATCTCTTTTATACACTGCTAATTTCAGTTTGCTTGTATGTCAAAGGTTTGTGTTCATGTTCAAAAGACATTAATCTGTAGTTTTCTTATAATGTCTTCACCTACTTTTGGTATCAGAGTAATTCTGGTGTCATAGAATGAATTGGGAAGTATTCTCTCCTCTTCAAATTTATGTAAGAGTTTGTTTGTAGTTTGTGAAGAATTGGTATTCTTTCTTGCTTAAATTCCTCAATGAAGATATTTGGGTCTAGGAGGTACTTTTTATTTTCTACGGATTTCAAATATATTTTAATTTATTTGATAGAGGACAATTCATGTTATCTATTTCTTCTCAAGTGAGCTTTCTAGTTTGTATATTTCAAAAAAAAAATTATCCATTTCATCTAAGTTGTCAAATTTATTTATATAAAATTGCTCATAATAATCCATAATTTAAAAAATATCTATAGAATCTGTAGTATTGTCACATGTCTCATTCTTGATACTGGTAGTTTGTATCTTCTTTTTTCCTGCTCAGTCTGGCTAGAAGGTTATCAGTTTTATTGACCTTCTAAAAGAATGACTTTTGATTGCATTGATTTATTTTATGTTAGTTTGGGTCTAAGCTCTTAAGTTTTATTCTCTGTATGTATACATTTCATTTTGTTCCCTCTTTTTTTTTCTGGTTTCCTAAGGTGGGCTGAAGTCATTGATTTGACATCTTTTCCTTTTGTAACAGAGTTGAAATAGAAGCCCACAAATTTGACAAGTTGCATTTTCATTCAGTTCCTAATACTTTCTAATTTCCCTTTCCACTTTTTCTTTGACCCATATGTTATTTAGAAATGTATGAATTCACTTCCAAATGTTGAGGGATTTTTTTCCCTTGAGATATTTCTGTTATTGATTTTTAGTTTAATTGCTTTATGATTGGAGAACATAGTTTGTTTGACTTAAATCTTTTTAAATTTATTGAGGCTTGTTTTGGGGACCAGAATATATAACCAATATATCTTGGTTAATGTTCTGTTGCACATGAAAAAAATATATATTCTGATATTGGTTGTTGGAGCATTGTATATGTCAATTAGGAAAAGTTACTTGACAGTATTGCTAAAGTCTTCTGTACCCTTATCAACTTCCTGTTTGCTTGTTCTATTGTTTTTTAAGAGAGGCATATTGAAACCTCTGACTATAATTGTGGATCTGTCTATTTCTCCCTCCAGTTCTATTGGTGTTTGCTTCAAGTATTTTGAAGCTGCATTAGTGGTTGCATAGATTTTTAGGATTGTTAGGTCCTCTTGATGAATTGACCTCTTTATCATTGTGAATTAACCTTATTTTTGGTAGTAACATTCTGTTGTCTGAAATCTACTAATTCTGATATTAATCTAGCAAATATAGCATTATTTAGATAAATTTTAATATGGTATATCATCTTCTATTCTTTTTCTTTTAAATGAAGTGTGTCTTTATATTTAAAATGCTCTTTTTTGTAGACAGCATATAGCTGGGTCTTGAATTTTTATCTAATCTGACAACCCCTGACTTTTAATTAGAATGTTTAGGCTCTTTAAATTACTATGATAATTTAAATGGTTAGTTTTAAATCCTACTATTTTTTTCTGTTTGTTGTTTTTTCACTTTGTTCCTTTTTTCCTTCCCGTTTTTCTCATGGGTAAAATGAGTATTATTTATGATTCCACTTTAACACCTCTTTGCTTATTAGTTGTAACTCTGTTTTGTTGTTTTGGTGGTCACTTAAGATTTATAGAATATATCTTTAACCTACCATTGTCTGTTATCAAATGAAGTTATACCACTTCAAGTACAACATAAGAACCTTACAACAGGTAAGGTATTTTTAGGTATCCTGACCTTTGTGCTATTATTGTACCCTGTATGATTTTATATATTTTATAAGCCCCACAATACATTGCTATTACTATTGTTTAAACAATTTTCTTTTAAAAGATTTAAATACTTAGAAATAATCTTGTATAGTTACCACTTCCGACCCCTTCATTCGTTTGTGCAGATCCTTATTTCTATCTTTCTTCTGCCTGTTGGGCTTACATGAGCATTTCTTCTTGTGTGGTAATGAATTATTTTGCCTTTGTGTGTCCAAAAATGTCTTAATTTATCTTCATTTTTGAAATGTATTTCCTCTGGGTATAGAATTCTAGGTTAACAATTTTTTCAGTCAGTGCTTTGAAGATGTTATTCCACTCTCTTTCCTGTCTTCTTCTTTTTTTTTAAAATGAGAAATTTGCTATCATTCTTATTCTTGCTCTTGTGTGTATGAGTGTTTTTCTTGGCTATTTAAAAGATTTTCTCTTCATCAGGGGTTTTGAGCAATCTGATTGTAGTACACCTTGGTGTAATTTTTTCATGTGTCTTGTGCTCAGAGTTTTCTGAATCACTTTGGTCTTTGGGTTTATAATTTTCAGCAAATTTGGAATGTTCTAGGCTATTATTTCTTCAGCTACATTTTCTGCCTTGCCCCTTTTATGAATACCAATTACACGTGTATTAGATCACTTCAAGTTTCTTCCACCCCTCACGGATGCTCTTTTCATTCATTTATTGCATCTTTTTTCTTCTCTGTGTGTTTGTTCTTGGATAGTTTCTATTGCTATGTCTTCAAATTCGCAAATCTGTTTCTTCTGCAATGTCTAACATGCCCTTACTTCCATCCAGTGTATTGCATTTTTCATGTCAGACTTGTAATTTTTTATTTCTAAAAGTTTTATTTAGGTCATATTTCTATTTAACTTTTTTGGAGATCTGTAATAGAGTTGAAACCACAACTGTAATATTCTTTTCTGCTAATTCTAACACCTCTATCAGTTCTGGGTTGTTTTTTTTCTAATTCCAGATTGTATTTTCCTGCTTCTTTGCATGTCTGTTAGTTTTTTATTGGTTGTCTGGTACTGTGAATTTATCTTGTTGAATGATGGACTTTTTGTATTCTTACAAATATTCTTGAGCTCTCTTTGTAACTGAGAGGACCCTATGGGGCCTTCCCAGAACAGATCCCCCCCCCCCGCCATGTCCTCCACCTACCTCTTATAAAATTGTAGCCTCCTAGGCCTTCTCTGATTTCCAAAGAGTAAATTTAATCAGAGAAGTGAGAAAATGCAGAAAGGAAAACAGTCAAGCAAGATAAAATAATAATAGTTTAGCCATCAAACAAAGTCAAGGACCTTTAGTTCCTCCTCAAGGGCTATAGATAATATTCTGAGCCATGTCCTTTGAGCTGTTTGGCAGATCTTGAAACCCCCACCAGGTGGGAGATGTTAACTGTATGCTGCCCACAAGCATGTAGACCCCAGACCAGTTGGAACCAGAAGGTTGATGAGGTTGACTCCTGATTACCTCACCACCAACTAATCAGAAGAATGTCCACAAGCTGATGACACACTCCACAGCCCCCCTCCCTCACCCTGTCTTTAAAAACCTTTCCCTGAAAGCCTTTGGGGAGTTTAGGTCTTTAAGCACTAGATGCCTAGACTCCTTGTTTGGTGCCTGCAATAAACGCTGCACTTTCCTTCACCAAAACCTAGTGTCAGTATCTTGGTTTGGTAACATGTTTGCTATTAGGTTGTGTGGAAACAGTTTGATTCTTAGGGTCCTGCTTTTACAATTTGCTAGATAGGACCTAATATTTAGTATGGGATTAATTATTACCCACCAGAGAGGCAATGCCCCATAAATTATGCATCAGCCTGGTGGTGGGAATAGTTATGATTTTGCCCCATGTGAGTGCCAAGCACTGTTCCCTCTGATCCTTTCAGGAAGCTCTTTCCTCAGCATACAGTAATGTCTTCACATGCATGCTTCAGTCATCGCCTGCTGACCACTCTGTGCTCCCTCATTGGTAGAGTGCTCTTTCTGCCTTGTTCTCCTGGGATCTCAGTTCTGTCTCCTCCATTCAAAGACTCTTCTGGGCTCTGCCTTTAGTTCCACCTCATCTTGTTGTAGTCTGGAAACTCAAAACAATTGTAGGCCTTGCTTCTTTTGTTTCCAGCCCTCAGGGTTCACTGTCCTTTGCTGCCTAACGTCCAGTGGCATAAAACCATTGTTTCTTTTATTTTGTCTTTTAAAGAAATTAGTTCTTTCCAGCATGAGAGTAAATTTAAATCCTGTTACTCCATTTTTGTCAGGAAACTAACTGTCTTTATTTTCAGAGATAGTTCTCCCTGCTCCACTCTGTGGCCTTCCTTGACATTGTGATCAGTCACCCCAGCCTCCCCGTTGCTGCTTGGCCCCTCCTTCCCCAGCCCTTTATTTGACTCTAGATCCTGGTAGAGCATCTTCCCAGTGATAAGAATTTCAGAGTAGCTCCATAAAATCCACTTTCTAGTTTGCAACTTGAGTAAGTCCCTCACATAACCCTGTTCATTATTATGGAAGATATCTATCTAATTATCACCTATCTATTATCTATCTATCTATCTACCTATCCATCTATCTATCCATCTATTTTTAAATTGAAAAATTTTTTCAGGTTGTAAGGTACAGAAATATCTTATCCTGGAGACTTCAAATGAAGAAGTCTATGTAAGAATAAGGACAGATGTAGTGAAGCACAGGGTGTGCTCTCAACACCAGATCCAGTCCTCAAGGGAAGTCAGATGTTCATTCAGGATCCCACAAAAAAGTTCCCATAATGTTCCCACAGGACAGGTAGCATGTGTCAGGCCCTGTATGAGTCTGGCCCGTGGCCCAGGTGTCAAGCCTGGTGTCATATCCAGGGTTGATTGGTCTCATAGCATAATGTGCAGCAACTTTCCAGATAAATGCTTCTCAGAGCAGGCCAAGGGCTTCACTGGACCTTGGGACCCCATGGAGTGTCCAGAATGATGCCAGTGGTTCACAGGGATAGCCACCCTTTATTAAATACTCATCTTGCAAACATTATTTCCAACACGCCTATCCATACAGCATATATGTCACTTTTCCTGTTTTCCAAGAAGAAATAGAGACTAAGAGAGGTGAAATATTTTTCACTGCACTGTCTAACCCATTCCATTCATACCCTTGATTATTTTGGAGCCAGCAGATAGTATAATACTTTCTTGTTCCATGCCATGCAGAAGCAGAATGGGTTGTTGTTATGAACTGCATTGTGTCCCCTAGATTCCTGTGTTGAAGCCTTAACCCCCAATCTGGTTATATTTGGATATAGGGCCCTTATAGGTGTAACTAAAGTTAAATGAGGTCATGGGGTGGGACCATAATCCAATGTGACTGATGTCCTTATAAGAAGAGGAAGAAACAGCAGTGATGGACACACAGAGAACATGAGGACACAGTGAGGAGGCCAAAGAGAGTCCAGCCAAGGAGAGAGGCCTCAGGAGAAGCCAAATCTGCTGACATCTTGACTTTGAACTCTTTGCCTCCAGACGGTGAGGTAATAAATGTCTGTCGTTTAAGCCACTAGTCTGTGGTACTTTGTTATGAATTCCTGAGCTGATGGATACAGTCCTCAACACAAAGAAAGAGTCAAAGTCACAGATTTCTGTAGTCCTTCCCAAATCTAGCATTCTGTGGGTTGATCCCTTGACTACACATAACTAATGCCAACATCTTGTTAAAACCTAGCAATTCAACCATCCCTCCAGACTCCAAGCACATTTTGGGAACTGTGTCTGAAGACCTTTTTTATTACCTTCCCCCAGGGTCCTTACTGAACAGTGATGGCCTGGGGTTCTCCAGGATAGGTGGGTACAGAGTAGGGCTTCTGAGAGTAGTGTTTCCTGCCATAGGAACCAGTGTGGATACCGTCCCTAAGGGTGTCCTTGAGCCCAGGTCAAGAGCCCTGGATCCACACAACCTGGGGAAACCCTGTAGGACAGACATGGCAGCTTGGTGCTTTGTGAGAACCAGATCCATGGGTGGCATAGATCGCCAAGCATAGTGCCCCAGCAAAGGGAGGATGCTCTGTCCCTGAAAACTCACATTTCATGAACCAGGTTTTTGTTTGTTTGTCTTCAATTTCTAAATGCTTGTAATATATTCCAAATTCCATAACTTCACCCCCACTTTTCTTTTTCCTATACACACCTTCCAAACATCAGACTCTGAATGCAGATAACTTTCAGCCCAGCTCATCAGCACCCACTTTCCGTATTTCTGCCTTCCTCCCATAGAGAGAAGCATGGTGATTCTGGCTGTTCAGGACCAGCCCGAAAGAGCACAGAGTAACTGTGGTATGTGATCTGAGGGTAGAGCCCAGTACATGCCCACTCTCAGCTTCAGTAGAAATTCATCCCTTAGTTGAAGTGAGGGAAGTCCACACCCTCCATGATAGAGGTGCAACACCAGCCTGGAGCAGAAGCAGTTAAACTAGACATGCTTCTGCTTGACTGATATATCAGTTTAGCTCTGAAGGAATAAGGAGAGAGAGAGATTCCATCTTGATGCCCTCGTTTGAAGGGAGTTAGAGGGCTGGGGGCTGTGTACACGGGCCAAGTGAGGAGGTTGAGAAGACCTGGGTCCAGGTACACCAGCCTTTGTCCCCACTGATGTCCACACCAGTCTCTGGGAGCCCTGTGTGGAGAATGTCTATGGAAAGGGAGCCCTGGGAAATGCCCTTCACCTTCCTCTGTGCCTGTTTGCTTCCTCCTCTGTGTTGTGGCGGGGTAAGGAGGGAGGCCATATGAGGAGTACACTCATGCTGTGTGAATAAACGCCCAAACCAAATTTTCCAGTCCCCTCCGTGAAGACTCCCACACCCCCTGCTCCCAGGGGAGCTCTCACGTCACAGCACTGAGCCATGGGGACGGACCATGTCATCACCCAGAGGGCACATCACAGGCTGCTCCAATGGCCTCTGATGAAGCCCAATCTCCCAAAGTACCCCAACCTCTGATTTTCAACAATTCAAAGTTCAGTCATCATTAGTGCCCCCAAAGAATCTGATGGATGCAAAAGGTCCTTTCCAGGTTACATTCAAATATTTACGTCTGCAGTGGGGTACTATTTTTACAGAGAAACTACAGATTCTTTGTCCACAGTACTTCCAGACATCCTTCTATCTTACCCTCCTTGGGGCATCATCCGGTGTATGTTGTATGTACCACACACAGCAGAATGGAGAGTCTGCATTTCACAATCTACCTTTAATGTCTCAAAACTGGACTTTTGGAAATTCGAAACAAGGGTCTGAGATGAAAACATTTTGAGTTTCGAAAGTCGGGCCCTGAGAGACAACACGTGCTCATTTTGAGTCAGTTTCTCTCACTCTGATGAGTAGATTGAGCTTTCCTGGGCTGGGAAAAGGGGAAATGAGTTGTGGGGCTCTGAGCCAGAGGCCGAGGCTACTCCCCCTGGAGAGCCCTGGCAGGGAGGGCAGGTACAGACAGCCAGAGGGCAGGTGACTCAGGGAAGCAGGAGCACAGGGGCCTGCCAGCTTGCAAGGTCTCTGAGTGCTGCACCCCCATCGCAGTGCAGACGTGGCCCTGGCTATATGGTCACATGGGCTGAAGGACTCATACAGATCACAGAGCTCCCTTGCACTCCAGTGTTGTCTGCAAAGCAGTAAAATAATTTCCCAGGAGTCAAGAGTAGTACAGAAGGCCACCTCTGTCCCACCAAGTTTCTTGTGGCCCCAGAGTGGCACAGACTGCAGTGGGCTACTCCTAGGTCCCTAAGAACAGCCCAAAGCAGCTGGGAGAGGGGTGGACTAAAGGGGCCCTGGGGTAGAAGTGCAGGGAGATTGAGCAGCAGCTTGCACACGGCAGTGACAGGAACCCCCGTGCAGATGCACCCTTCAGGGGATGGCAGACAGAGGATGACACGATGGGGACAGACACCCATCCCCATCCACCCCTGAGGCCATGGCATCAAGAAACCATCCAAAACACAGCCACACTGGCAGGAAGAAGGGAAAAGGTGGTGTGTGCCTCTGTGTGTGTGTGGCGGGGGGGAGGCCGGAATTGCCTGAAATTTCATTTCTCCCATGGAAGGAGACTTAAAAAAATGAAATTATGTTATATAAACATAAAGGTCCGTTTTTTTAAAACTTAGAGATTCATGCCCTGCTACTCTATTTTATTTATCCTTTAGAGCAAATTTTTAAGCATGTAAAAAGCAGAGTATAGTTGGGTGAAAGCTTTATTGCCAAGGCTTTAAAGTACAAATAGGTATAATCCTACCTGTAGTTGAAAAATTATAAATGTCGTTATTGAGTGAATCTTTTACTGCTATGGAAACTCCAAAAAAACAAAGGCACATGGGCTTCCCTGGTGGCGCAGTGGTTAAGAATCCACCTGCCAATGCAGGGGGCACAGGTTCGAGCCCTGGTCCAGGAAGATCCACATGCCACGGAGCAACTAAGCCCGTGCACCACAACTACTGAGCCCACGTGCTGCAACTACTGAAGCTCACATGCCTAGAGCCCGTGCTCCACAACAAGAGAAGCCACTGCAATGAGAAGCCCACACACCGCAATGAAGAGTAGCCCCCACTCGCTGCAACTAGAGAAAGCCTGTGCACAGCAATGAAGGCCCGACACAGCCAAACAAAACAAAAACAAAAAACAAAGGCACATAAAATTGTCCAAATTTTTGTTCCTAGGACAAAAACATAAATGAAAATAATAGATAAATGGATTCTCAAATCACAATAATAATATTGAGAACAATTTTCTTCTTCTGTACCAGTAAAACTCCAGATAAGGAATGATCTCATCTAAAGGAATTGATGACAGCAGTTCACCCCCTTGGATGTGCAGCTTGGCGTGAATATGGAGACCCAGAAAGAAAGTTCTGTGAAAGCAAATCTTTGATTAAGAAGAACTGGGTTACACCCTATATGAGAAGGGATCCCTTTTAAGAAGCCCACAAAACACTAACAAAGACTGAAAAAAACAATACTGGGCATGAATTGAACGATAACAGTGTACCAGCCCCTTTGCATGTCTTAAACACAATTCCTGCACACCCCCCATGAGAGGCCTGAACTAGGCATCCCTTTGTTACCTGACCCCCAAGGTGTCCCCTCTCTAGTAGGGGGACCATGATGATGTTTCAGGTCCCCAGGTGTCAGTGTCACCTCCAAACTCTCCCTGCAGAGAACTCTTTACGTTCTCTGCAGACCCACACCCCATTGGCCTTCCCCAGGCCACAGCCTGAGCTCTAGCTTCTGGGGGGTTGGAGAACAGGACTATTAGAACCTTTGTGGCTTCTGTGATTGAAAGTAAGTCCCTGCCTCTCCAAGCAGAGTCTCTGTCTTGGTCATCTCAGGCTGACATAACAAAATATGATACACTGGGTGCCTTAAATAACAGACATTTATTTCTCACACTCTGGAGGCTGGAGTGCCAGGGTGCCAGCGTGGTCAGGTTCTGGTGAGGACCCACTTCCTGGCTTGCAGACACCACCTTCTCACTCTGTCCTCACAATCTCTCTGGTGTCTCTTCCTATAAGGGCACTAATACCATCATGGGAACCCCACCCTCAGCACCTCATCTAAACCTAATCACCTCCCAAAGACCACATCTCCTAACACCATCCCATTGGGGGTTAGGGGTTCAATATATGAATTTTTCTGGGATGCAAATATCCAGTCTATAACAACCTCCAAATGTAGGCAAGGGTTTCTGTTGCCCGGCAGTTACAGAAGCAAAGAAGAAAGACCCTAATCCTCACTCATCCCAGCAGGGCCTGGCCCCTGGTGTATTCACCTTCAGAGGCCAGGATTTCATCTGGCACATGATGCTTCCTGGGAGGGTTCAGATAGTTAGGAAAGTTGGGAGTGTCTATTGGGAATTTGGGGACAATGGGGAATGCTGGGAAATTTGGGAGTGTCAGGAATATAGTCTCTAATTTTCAAAGAAGGTTCAAGTTGCTAGCTAGTGGTTGCACTTCTGCCACCAGGAAATCCCTCCACAGCTAAAGCAGCCTCACTTTCAGGTGTATCCTCTCTTGCTGGCTCCCCCATGGCTGAGACCCAAGGTACAAGTGGGCATTTCCCATCCCCTGACACACAGTGAATGCTCACTCATCCACGACTTTGCATAGGCTGTTCCCTCCTCCTAGCACACTGCCCCCCACACCCCGCCGTTTGTCTTCCTGGCATATTCTCAATCCCTCTGCAGCGCTGGTTCGTATGTCACCTCCTTGTGAAGCCTTTCACACTGCTCCTAGGCAGTGAGAGCATTCATAGCTCTAGCAACTTACTTTTATTATTTTCCTCTAATATTTCATTATAATTATGGTTCTTTTTTTTTTAAAACTAGCATCTGAGCTCCTTGTCAGCCTCAACCAGAGGGGCTGGTGGGGAGTGGGGAGTCTCGGTTGGGACAACTCTGGGCATGCTCATAGCTCATCTAAGAGTTGGTCTCTGGGACTCAGACATGTCCCAGAGCCCAGCTCAATGCCGGACTAAAATGAGGTTCTTAATAAATGTGTGACAAATAAAATCAGCCCCAAAGTTGATCAGAAATCCATTGATTCACTAATGGATGCAATGAACATTTCTGGAAGACCTATCTGGCTTGAGACATTGTCCCAGATACAATGTGATAAATAGGAATCATCATTTTAAGGAATCTAAAATCTAATACGGGAGATAATACATGTAAATACATAATCTTAATAGCTGTCTATTTCTGTGTAACAAATTACCCCACATTTAGCAGCTTAAGACAACAAACATTTATCACCTTACACAGTTTCTCTGGGTCGGGATCTGGGTTGGCTTGGCTGGGTGCCTCCAGCTCAGGAACCCCATAGGGTTGTAGTCAGGTTGTCAGCTGGGAATGCCTCATCCAAAGGCTTGACTGGGGCTGGGGCACCCACTTCTGTGGTGGCCACTCCCACGGCTGGAAGTTGGTGCTGGCTGTTAGAAGGAGGCTTTGTCTCTTAGTTCCAAGGAGAGAAATGGGCTCTATTGGCTCTCCGTTTGGCTGACTCTCCCTTTGAGGACCTTGAGTTCAGCAAGCAGCATTTCACATCTTTCCTGGCGTGACCGCTAACTGGGAGGTTAAAAATTCCCTGCAAACATACAAGAGAACGTTAGAGGCACAGACCCCCCTCGGCCCCTCACTTCCTGGGGAAGTTAGAGAGCCGGGGAGGAGCCCTCCTGGCACTCTGTCCTCTGTCCTGGCCGTGACAGCTCTGAGCCTGGAACACAGCTGATCACCAAGTAGGAAACAGCACCAAGTGGCCAAGAATATGGGTGCTGGCTTGACTTTGGAGAAATTATTTAGCCTCTCCACACCTCAGTTTATTCACACACAAACTGGGGATGGTGATAGTAGCTCCCCCAAGACGTTGGCTGGAGATGAAATGGTGACTCCCGTGGAGCAGAGTGCATGAAACAGAAAACAGCAGACACAGACAACCTGACCTTTACTGTTTCCCTGCGGGCCCTTTTATTTCCAGGCAGAATTTTGCCGCTCTTGTGATGGGTCATTCAGACAGACATCCCTTGAAAAACAAATCAAGACCTGAGTCACCAAATATTGATAGAGCACAAACATAGTAATCTGTGTTATTGGCCTTCCTTCCAAGGCACTTGTAATTGGGAAGGCAACATTTATTTGCATAAATCGAAAGCAGTAAAAGGGATATGTGAGTAGGAGCAAGGCAACCTGTGGTGCCTTGGACCACCAGGGCCTCATCCTCGGGTCACAGGGCAGGTGGGAACTGACCCATGGTTTGGGTTGGGAACCCGTTTCACCTTGACTTCAAATAAAGCACTGGAGGGAGGGGCTGCATTTCCTAGGAATTCCTGCAGAGTTGTCCTACCTTGCTTCTCCTTGGACACACATCCAATGGGTCATGACTCAACTAGGTAAACGTTCACTCAGGTCCAAGGTACCTGCTGAGGTATTTTACTCCACGTTGAAGGACACATAAAGGTGGGGACAGTGTGTGCCAAGATGATTGTGCTTTCAGGTAGAAGAAGCAGGGTGTATACACACATACATACACAGCAGTGTGGCAGGCTGTCACGTTCAGTAGAAGTGGTCAAGTGGGGGAGAAAAGGACGTTCCTTGGGATCAGAAGCTGGGTCCCTGGGTGAGGCACTTACTTGGTGTTGCCACAGTGATGAAGGGGCAGAGGGCCACAGGAACAGCAGGGACAGAGGTGCGGAGGGAGAAGAGTTAGCCAGCCCTGCTGGATTCCCTTTCTCATGATAACTGCCCCTGGATGGTAGGCTCCTCCAAGGCTCAGAGGGATTCTGGTGCTCACATGTGTCTCCTTGAGGCTGGGGAGATGCCACAATCAAAGATGCTCTTGGATCAGATGACCAGAACCTCCCCGCCTAGAGCTGGGACTCGGGAGATACAAGAACAGCAAGGCTGAGCTGGGCTGAGTGCTGGTGGCCTGAGGAAGTCAGGTGTCTAGAAGGCTGGGGGTGGGTAGGCAATGGGAAGGACAGCGGGAAGCTAGCTGTCCAAGAGCGGAAGCCAGGGGACCACGTTGGTGTCTCCAGAAACAGACCTCTTGTCTTGGCTCACTGCTGTGTGAGGTGGCAGGCTATGAGGGACCCATGGGGCCAGGAGAGTGCTAGGTGCAGCTAGACAGATGGATTGGAACAGGTGAGGGGGGTACTTGAGACCACAGGAGCCACTGGGAGTTGGGGTGGCTTTGGTGTGATCAGAGGGGACCTTGGTGCCATTACTCCAACGTTGCCCTGTGGGGAAGACAGCAAGAGTAAAATAGGACTGTGGCCAAGAGGGTGACAGAGGAGGGGAGTCGGGAGCAGCATCCTGAGGAGTGGTGCCCAGGGAACCCTCTTCTGAGCCAAACTTGCCCCCTGCAGCAAGAAGTTCCTGCTCCGGGCCATCCCTGGTGGCTTCATCCCAGTGCTCCACAGTCCTGGCCCTGCGTCCTGCCTTTCCTCCTTCCTCTGGACAGTGTGGCCCCTGGCCTGTGGAGGTAGGGAGATGCAGGCATCACTCTGGCTATACTCATGGACCCTCTGCATGGATGCTGGCCTCCGCCCTGGGCCATTTACTCCAGACCTGTGCACTATCTGGAGGCACTGGCTCTGCAAACCCACATTCTTTGGCTGAAGCCGATGAAACACAGGAGTCGGATTTAATTCCCACTGACATGGGGGTCTTAGATGTGTCATAACAGTGGCTGGACGGCTCCCATATCTTCTCCATCCAATCTCTCTGTGAGCAAAGAGAGGGCAAGGGAGGTACAACTGTAACCTGACCCCAGGCCTCCAGCTCACAAGGGTGGATTTTGTCTTCCTTAAGGCCAAACCCCAGCAATTGTGGGTGTCACCTGCTTTCTATCAAATCTTGGGCAAGTCTCCTTTTTAATTTGGCGTTTTCTGAGAAATGGGGATTTGCTGATTTTATCTTTAGGTGTGTTCATGAGGGGACTCTCCCCATTTGCAGGGGAGGCCCAGCTCGGCCAGGCTGTCCTGCTCCTTTCTCTGACCTGTGTCCAGGGGTCCTAGACTGGGCTGGGGCACCCGTGGGGTGAGGACAAGAAGCCTGGGGTGGTCTCCAAAACTTTAAGCTCATCTACTGGCCCAAAACTATTTGTTTTTCTTGACTTGTTATTTCCCTCTCTCTTGCATTGTCTATTTTCTTCTATTGGAATTCTCTTTTGAATACTTTCTTCAGGTAGAGCATATGGTTTATATGCTCGTGGTGTACTAGCCAGTAATTCCCTTCCTGATTTGACTGTGTTTCATCTCATGAAAGAATCAGACTCTCACTACACACACACACACACACGCACACACACATACACAGATTATCCTGCTAATTCATTAAGTCCACATTAGTCAGACTTCTAGTATGTTTATAGAAACAGTGCTAGATACAGGAGGAGATGGAAACTAATATAAGATCCATCCATTCTTCTCCAAGAAAGTATGTTTTTGTGGGTGAGGCGAGACAATACAAGATTCAAATAACAGATAATCCAGAAGAGGTGCTAGGTGCCAGAATATGAATCTTCAGGAAATGGTCTTTTCTCTTTGGGTTTTAGGATAATAACCATGGCTAGTTCCAGAAAATAGAGTTGAAAGTCGTTTTCCCCTTAGAGTTCTTATCTAGAACCACAGCATATCCAGAGGTAGGAGAAACTTCAACACCCTCAGTTTTCTGCAGAGGAAACTGAGGTTCAGGGTAGAAAATGACTCAGGCAAAGTCCAGTGTAAATTGTTAGCTGATCTGGGACTCAACCCTCACATTCTTGTGTCCAGGAGGGTGTGGTGACAACTCTGATTTGCTTTAGGCTATTTGAGTTGTTTGGATATAATCCAAGTACCCTGATGTAGGTATCCAGCTATATACATGATCAAAACATGGCTGAACTTTTACACTTGGGATAGACATCATCATCATCATCAAATAATTGTTAAATTATTAAGTGCTAAATTAATAATTTAGAGTCTAATCTCTACATTACAGATTTGCAGGAACGTTAAATTGATTTTTGTCATTGGATTAGTCTGCTAGCGTTGCCATAACAAAGTACCACACACCGGGGGGCTTAAACACCGGAAATTAATTTTTTCACAGTCTGAAGGCTTGAAGTCTGAGATCAAGGTGTCTGCATGGTTGGTTTCTGCTGAATCCTCTCTCCTTGGCTTGTAGACGGCCGCCTTCTCCATGTCCTCACATGGTCTTTCTTCTGTGTGAATCTGTGTCCCCAATCTCTTCTTATAAGGACCCCAGTCATAATGGGTTATGGCTCATCTAATGACCTGATTTTAACTTAATTGCCTCATTTAAAGACCCTCTCCAAAATACAGTCACATTCTGAAGTACTGGGTGTTAGGACTTCAACATATGGATTTTGGGGAGTGGCACAGTTCAGCTCATAACACTCAGTTAAAACTCTCAAAATAACATAAAAAAGGAAAAAACAATGTTAAACATCATGAGAATAAAAGATTCCAAATTAAAGGGAAAAAGTAAAGGAGACCTCATCTTGGACCCATGTATGGCAATACCTCATACACTGAGATTTCACCTTTGCACACAGAAATCACCCTCCTCCACCCGATGTAAACACTTCAATCTGAACCTGATACTCCTTTCCTGTCAGCCCTCAGCACAGAAGAACTCAGCATCACCCACTCACAGGTGCCCAGGAGCCTGGGAAAGCCATGAGGCATCACAGGGCTGAAACCATGACAGCTCATGAAGCAGGTGAGGCTCCTTACCTCCCCTCATGTCATTCTGTTGTTGTTAAGGGAATGGCAATGTATATATTAATTAGCATTTGTATTATATCAATAGAGTATGTATTCACATAATTAATAATTAATACATAATATGGTACATTATAATTACACAAATTATAATTAATATTAATTGGAATGCATTAATATATAATCTATTGTGATAACTATTAATTAATATAATTATAATCATTATCGTATTATATTGTATTAGTATATTATATTACATATGCTATTACATTAATAATAATTGATAAGTTTATTAGTATGTAGTAATCATATTATATATAGTATACTTAGTATATTTTTATACATAATAGGTAAGATAACTATATATTAATGTATAGTATATAGTACTTTTATATTATTTCATATTATATTCTATATGCTTTTATATATTATATATAGTAATATATAATAATCTGGTATAATATACTATACTTATTTATTAACATATATTAGTACCTAGTACCTATAATATATGTCAATATAGTATGTATTAACAATATATTAATCAATAAAGTATATATTAATATATTTCATTTTAAATATATTAATATATAATATTCAATATAATACTTATATAAACATATTTTAACATATATTTAATATTCAATATATATTTAATATATTAATATATCACTATATATTTATATATTATATGTGTTAAAATATTAATATACTAATATATTTTAAAATTGACCTATTAGCATATTTTGGTGTATAATATATAATACACAAGTTTTATATTACGTACTATATAATACTATATATTAATTATGTATTTGGGCCTTTAAACACTGACTCTGTGTCCTTGAATGTCACTGTGTGAGCAATGAACATACACATTTGGCCCTGGGCGGGGTACTTGCCTTTTCTGTCTCAACTTGCATATTTTTAAAATGGGGACAACATCTGCCTGCCTGTGAAGAAGTACACTTGAGGCAATGTCAGATGGGACTGACACAGGATTGTAATCTATAAAATGCAAATCACATAATAAAGATGATTTCCTACCCAGCAGTGACTGATGTAGAGTAGTACCGTGGCAACACCAGGGCTATCTCACTGCAGAATCACAGCTTCATTTCTTATAATGGGATCACAATAGGTGAGGCATGCAGATAGCATAGAAACGCTAAAAAAAAAAACCAAAAAAAACAGCCTACAGTTTGATCTAACTTGGGCTTACAAACTCCTAAGTCATGTTAATTATCTAATGGTTTGTTTAGCTCTTCATAGGGAGGGCTGCTGTCAACACTCATGACCCAACGAGGCCAGGGACCCCAGGTAATTTTGTTTGTGAAATTAGAAGCTTGAGATTTGTAAAGGAAAACAAACAAACAAACAAACAAAAAACCCAAAATAAACAGAGCAAGAGGGACCGGGTTAGCAGACAATCTCAGTGAGAATTGGCAATTTCCTTGGCTACTTCAACGGGCAAGTGCTTACAAGCCTGACCTTCCTCTTCCCTGAGGAAGTTTCAACAGAAGATACCAGATGTCCACTTGCCATCAGTGAGATCAATTAATTTATAACACAGAAAAGAAATGGAGAAAATAGGACTTAGCTCAGAAGGCTGTCAAAATGGAGATCTCTGAAAAAATAAAATCATCATTTTTATTGAATTAATTCTATTAGTAATAAAATCAAGAGTTACTGAGCTTTGGTTGCAGTCTGCGTTGAGCAGGCACAGACGGGGCTGATTCACGTGCTGCTTCCAGTAATGACATTGCAGTTCCCACATTGGAACCAGACATTTGCAGTCCTACAGATTTACACATCTTCCAAGATGCCTCTGCTTCCCTGGCAGCCACTTCAAGTGCTAGCTTGAAGAAAGGGCCAGACAATTCCTTGGGTCTACCCAGGAAAAAACCAGAACTTTTCATTGGTGTTAGAATTATGTAATTGAATGCAGCTGGTTTGTTAACTATTTTGTGTTGAAATAAAAAAACAATAACATTTAAAGTAAATACTATTTAATATATACATATATATTTGTAGGCATTAAAAATAGATATTTTATATTTGGCTCATAAAATATTTTATAATGCAGTCAGAAAGCAAAAGAGGAAAAAAATAATATTCATCAGTTACCTCTTAACCATATTCCCCTATTGTGTTCTCCTTATTGGTGGAGTTGATTGCAAAGTCCACAGTTAACCATGTTTTGCAGAGAGGTGAGAAGGAAGACAAGCCCCTCTTCTGGCTGCGTGGTATCACACATTAACGAAGCACTAAATTTTTATGACTTTTCTGTCGCTTTCCTCTCTCAGAGTTTTCTGGAGGATTGCAGAACCTGAGCACAGGGAGGCCAGAGTCAGAGCGACTCTACCTGCTGGATGTGGTCAGGTGTCCAGAGTGGGGCAAATCAAGAGTGTGACATGCCACAAGCCTGCTGGACCCTCCAGGACATTTGATGGCCTCTCTTGTCATTGAGCCATGGAGAAAGGCTTAATCCTATATCCTCAAAACACTAACAACCAAGGCTGAGTGTAAGTCTGGTTTATATTTCCATTTAAAATGGAATTTAAATTTTGACACCTGCATATTGGGACTCTGCTGTATGACCCACCCGTGCTGACCTGGTCCAGTAGACCAGTCATCTGGCTGCAACATAGTGCATGGCAGGCAACGCTGCTATTTCCCTGTACAAAAAGGAGGGCTTTTTGGTGGTAAGTGCAGTGGGAGCTGTCAACAGTTCTCAACGAAGATAAGGTTACTGATGTGTATTTCCATAACGACGCATTGCTGCTTAAAATTTATCTCCCAGGGGAGAACTTCAAAAGTAGATTTATTTAGAGAGATCTTTTCTGTATGAATATATTTCTTCTGCTGTAGAGGAATAATTATCCAATGCAGCCTAATGGAACTGCAGTGGGGAAACAAACCAGCAGGAAACCCAGAATAGAGAATAGATTTGGGGTTTGGGTTTCTCAGATGGGAAGTGAGAGCCAGTTCCTGCCCTGAGTGGGATCTTCTTGGCACCTGCTTTATCTCATCCTCACAGTGAGATGCAGAGGAACAGAAGAGAGATTTCATGCTAATGGGATGGGACAAGACAGCACAGTCTAGAGTGGCATTTTCCTCAGGTTGGGCTGGAAAGAGGGTATTCTTCACTGTAGTCAGTTCATTTAGATTTTAAACATCTGCTAGACTCCAGAGAAATGAAATCCCTCTTAATCATCACTATCGAGAAGGAATAAATACATGCATTTCTCTTTCACACAATAATTGGCTATGAAGCATTCTGGCAATCCTTTCATTAGGGTGATGAGATCCAAAAATAGAGGCCAAGTATGTTTATTGGAAGCTAATAGACCCACCTGAAATGTAAAAATTCATGTAAGAGGTGTGTGTGTGTGTGCACATGCCCACACATGCTTTGGAGGGAGCAGTTGAGGGTGGCGGGGAAGCAGGTAGCAATTCATTTTTTCACCACCTCAAGCCCTCCTTTGTTTTTAAATCCTTCTTTCCTTCCTTCCTTCCTTCCTTCCTTCCTTCCTTTTGCTGCATTGGGTCTTAGTTGTGGCACACGGGATCTTCTGTTGCAGCCCATGGGCTTTTCCTTGAGGTGCGCAGGCTTCTCTCTAGTTGTGGCATGTGTCTCTAGAGCACGCGGGCTTAGTCACCCTGCAGCATGTGAGATCTTACTTCCCTGACCAGGCATTGAACCCGCGTCCCCTGCATTGAAAGGCGAAGTCTCAACCACTGGACCACCAGGGAAGTCCTCTCAAGCCCTTCTTTGGAATGAAGACACATAGCCTGTGTAACTCACCCCTTCTGGAATAATTGTTGAAAGGGTTTCTCCACCTTTCCTCTAAGGTTCCAGTTTGAGATCCAATAAGTCAAGTCTAGTCCAGACTCTGCCTCTGTGAGCTCCTCCAGGACTGGGAGATGTCAGTGGGTTTCTCTTCCCTGCCAGATAGGAAGGGTTGCACCGCTTTCTCCTTGCCCTGTAGTCTGAGATTAGACTTTGATTAATTATAATCGGGCATGCAGAACTCTGACTTGGGTCTCAGTAGGAGTGACAGTGTGGTCGGCAGGATTTTGGGTCCCATGATCCCCACCCCCACCCCACCCCTGACACACACCTGATGGTACACCTGTGGCAACATGCTGGCAACAGAAAAAATGAATTCAGATTTCAGTCTGTGGAAGCGGGGTGCTGCTGTAACAAATACCTACAAATGTGATGGTGGCTTTGGAATTAGGCAGTGGCCCAAAGCTTGAAGAGTCTTGACCAGCATGATAGTAAAAGCCTAGACTGCTTTGAACAGACTGTTATCGGAGATACAAGTGTAAAGGACTCTGGTCTTGAGGACTCAAAGGAAGTGAGGAGCGTTGTGGAAAAATCCTACATTCCCTTGTATAATGTCTAAGTCACCAGAAACAGACTATAGACACAGGGACTTTAAGACCACTGCTGGTTCAGTTCCCAGACTGGACTTGGAGAATGTTGCCCTAGAAGGCTCAGAAGAAGGTGAAGAAATGCTACTGGAAGCTGGAGGAAGAGGATCTATTCTACGTATTGGCAGAAAGCTTAGTGAAGCTGTGCCCTGCTGGTGTGTAGGGAGCAGAACTTGTAACGATAAACTTGGTTGTTCAGCTGAGGAAATTTCCAGGTCAAGGGTGGAGAGTGCAGCCTGTTTTTATCCTGCTGCTCAGAGTAAAATATGAGTCAGGAGAGAGATGCTGAGAGAAGAGCAGTTAGCAAAGAGGAGCCTGGACTGGATGGTTTAGGAAACTGGCAGCCTATCCAGAGAGCAAAGCCACCAGAAAGGAGAACTCACCATCATGTCTGTGTGGCACATGGCCCCATAGCCTTTCCCAGTGCCTTGGGAGTGTCAAAGTCTTGATTTTATTCATCAAAAGGGGATGATTCATCTGTTGATGGACACTTAGGTTGTTTCCATGTCTTGGCTATTGTAAACAGTGCTTCTAAGAACATAGGGGTGCAGCTATCTTTTTGACAGATGAATGGATAAAGAAGAGGTGGTATACACACACACACACACACACACACACACACACACAATGGAATACTACTCAGCTATGAAAAAGAGTGAAATATTGCCATTTGCAGCTACATGGGGGAGGGGCATTGGGGAGGGATGGATTGAGAAATTGAAATTAGCAGATGCAAACTATTATATACATGTATAACTGAATCACTTTGCTGTACACGGGAAACTAACACAACATTGTAAATCAAATATTCTTCAATAAAATAAATTTTTAAAATAATAATAAAAAGAAAGGGGATGATTCACTCACTGACACAAAAAGCTTTTGGAAGAGATTGAGAATGAATGTGTGAAGTGAGTAATTTCAACAAATTAAAGAGAGGAAAATGCAAAAAGGTAACATCGTTGTGCCCATACAAGTGAAGTGAGTGAAACCTGCCGGGTGTCGGGGTGGGGCAGCTTTCGTCAGTTGGAACACGGTCTGCTAGGGACTGAGTCCTGCCTCTTCCTCTCAGCTGCCCTTCCTTGTGCTCTTAACACATGAAAAACATGAGAGACTAGGTGCAGATGAGAAACTCAAATAGAAGCAGAGCTAACTAGAACCAGGAAACTCCACCCCCGGAAAGAATTTGAGAGGGGGCTGTGATGCAAAAAAAGGGATGATTTCAGATGTGTGTAAAAGTGCCGGCTCCCGAGAGCACCTGGGCACCGCTACTCTCTTGCCTTGCCTATGACTTGAGTCAGGTGAGTGTAAGAAATAATCAGGTCATTACATATCTACATCTTTTTGCTTCTTCGTTTGTCAGCAATGGGTGATGCTGGAAAGGACCTCAGGTTTGCAAGAGGACAAAGGCTCAATCTACTGGTGCTCTGTGTAAGTCATCCTGGAATTGATGCTATCTGGATAGAAGAGACTTAGAATTGTGTTTCTGCACCAGAGAATCATATGGTTTCTTCTTTGTATTCTGTTAATATGGCAAATTATATTGACTGATTTTTGAATGTTGAACCAAGCGTACATTCCTGGGATGAGCCTCACTTCGTGGTGGTGTCTTGTATCTTTTTTTCCCTAATAGCTTTGATTTGCAAATATTTTGTTGAGGATTTTGTGTCCGTGATCATGAAAAATATTAGGGTAACGCTGGCCTCTTGGTAAGAGTGGGCAAGTTTCCTCTTCTTCTATTTTCTGAAAGGTATTGTGTGGAATAAACATTTCTGACTTTAAATGTTCAGTAAACTTCACCCGTGGGAACTTTTGGGATTAGAACTTTTTCATTGGAGAAAAAAAAATTCCTTTACAACGGTTAGCTAAGAATTCAGTTCCTTTAATAGATGTAGGATTATCTGGTTTATCTATATCTTGGGTGAGTTTTGGTAGTTTGTGTCTTTCAGTAATTGGTCCACTTCACCTAAGTTGTCAAATGTGTGGCTATAGAGTTATTTGTAGTGTTCTTAGATCAGCCTTCTAATGTCTAGGGGATCAGTGTTAAAGTCTTTCATTCCTGATATTGTAATTTGTTTTTTCTCCCTTTTCTCCCTTGGTCAATTTGTCTAGAATATTATCAACTTTACTGATCTTTCAAAGAGCCAGCTTTGGGTTTCACTGATTTTTTTTTTTTTTTTTTTTTTGCAGTACGCGGGCCTCTCACTGTTGTGGCCTCTCCCGTTGCGGAGCACAGGCTCTGGACGTGCAGGCTCAGTGGCCATGGCTCACGGGCCTAGCCACTCCGCGGCATGTGGGATCTTCCCGGACTGCAGCACGAACCCGTGTCCCCTGCATCAGCAGACGGACTCTCAACCACTGCGCCACCAGGGAAGCCCTGGCCTGTGCATTTTGAAGCTGTGTTGATAGTGCATAAACATTTAAGATTTTTATGCCTTCTTACACAATTGACCCTTTTATCATTATCTAATAGCCCTCTTTATCCCTAATAATATTTCCTGTTCTGAAAGTTACTTTTTTGGAAATTAATACAGATACTCTGGTTTTCTTTTGATTCATGATTACATGTGTATGCATGCATTCTCCATCTTTTGACTTCAACCTATATCTCTTTATTTCTAAAGTAGGTTTCTTGTAGACAGCCTATGGTTGAACCTTAATTTTTATTTTATTAAAAATTTTTTAATTGAAACATTGGCTTATAACATTATATAAGTTTCATGTGTACAACATTATATTTCTACTTCTGCATATAGAGAACAGTGTAGTGGTTACCAGAGGCAGGGAGGGTGAAACAGGTAAAGGGGGTCCACTGCATGGTGACAGATGAATGGGTCTTACTTTTTTTAATCCATTCTGACAATCTCCATCATTTTATTGATTTCTTTAGACGATTCTCATTTAAAGTGATTATTCATAGGGTTGGATTAAACTGTACCATCTTGCTAGCTGTTTTGTATTTGTTTTCATTTTTGTTTACTTCATATTTTTCTGCCTTCTATTGGTTTAAATGAGCATGTCTGTGATTCTGTTTCATCTTCTGTGTTGACTTATTATTTAAATATTTCTTTAAACATTAATGTGATTTACCACATACATTTGAAAATAATATTTGTCTTCCTTTGAATAACATTATACTGCTTCACTGCTTATACTGTTATAAGCGTAAAGAACCTTATAACAGCACATTCCCAATTCCTACCTCTGATGCTATAATCACACAATATATTTTTATTATTTTTGCTTTAAAGCCAGTTATAGCACATTTGAAATAAGAAAAAATATTCTGTTGTGCATTTATTTCATTTCTGATCTCTTCATTTCTTTGTGTAAATCCATGTTTTTGGCCTATATGTAATTTCTTCTGCCTGAAATACTTCCTTTAACATTTCTTGTAGAGTAGGTCTAGTCTGATAGCAATGTTTTTGCTTTTGTTTCTCTGAGTAAGTCTCTATTTCTCTTTAATTTTTGAAGAATATTTTCACTGAGTAAGAATTTGAGGTTGACAGTTCTTTTTCTTTCATCACTTTAATGATAGAACTCAAGTCTTCTCACTTGCATGATTTCTGATGATAAATTTGCTACAATCCTTACCCTTTTCCCTCTACAGATAACATATATTTTCCCCTCTTTGGTTGCCTCCATGATTTTCTCTTTGGTTTTCAGTGCTTTGAATATGGTATGCTTCACTTTTTCCTCCTTCCCTCCCTCCCTCCCTCCCTCCCTCGCTTCCTTCTTCCCTGCTTTCCTTCCTTCCTTCCTTCCTTCCCTCCTCTTTTCTTTCATTTTTATCCTGCTTGGTATTTTCTAAGCTTTGTAGGCCACTGGTTTGGACTCTATCACTATGTTTGTAAAACCCTAGTGGTTATTTCTCCTTTCCTTTTCTGTCCTTTGTCTCCTTCTGGGATTCCAATGATATGTGGATTGACATTGTCCCACAGCTCTTTAAAACTCTTTTCTGGTTTTTTGGTTGGTTGGTTTTTACTTTTTTAATTTTTTCAGTTAGGGTAATATCTATTGCCCTATCCTCAGTTTTAGGCAGGCGCTGTGAACCTGGGTCTTGGGAATGTTCCTCTGCTTTCAAATCTGTGTCTAACAGGTTTCTGCCACTCCCTCAGGGTAGAACTTCATTTGTTTTCCTGTTTTCGTCCATCTGCAGTGGGTTTTCACTAGTGCCTCCTCTTTCCCCTTCAGATTCTGGCTTCTGTATCCTCTAGGAGATGGAGGAGATATGTTCTGGGTGGAGTTTTATCAGTGGCTGCTCTCCATCCCCTGGCTGGTACTAGGAAAAAGCTTTCTCAAGATCCTCCCCAGTCTTTCCCATGAATACCTGGTAGGGTTCCTACAGGGAGAATGTGAAGGAGGGTGTCAATTGGTCTATGTCTGCCACCCTCAGAGACTCCACACTCTTACAATCAGCTCTTACTAGCTTTTATGGTGTCTGCTCTTGTCTGCTCCAATAAACAACTGCTTGAGTCTTGTTTTTCTCTATAGTAGCCTATGTCTATGTAGATTTCAGTTTGGTTACTTGGCCTAAGACCTCAGTTCTCTGATGAGTTAAGGAAAATCATAGGCATACCTTGGAGATATTGTGGATTCGGTTCCAGACCATTGCAATAAAGAGAGTCACACAAATTTTTGGTTTCCTGGTACATATAAAAGTTCTGCTTAGTTTTGTTTTTATTTCCATTATTCTAGGAGGCAAATCAAAAAAGATATTGCTGCGATTTATATCAAAGAGTGTTCTGCCTGTTTTCCCCTAAGAGTTTTATAATATCTGGTCTTACATTTAGGTCTTTAATCCATTTTGAGTTTATTTTTGTGTATGGTGTTAAAGAATGTTCTAATTTCACTTTTTACATGTAACTGTCCAGTTTTCCTAGCACCCTTTATTGAAGGACTGTCTTCCCTCCATTGTATAGTCTTGCCTCCTTTGTCATAGATTAATTGACCATAGGTGCATGGGTTTATTTCTGGGCTTTCTATCCTGTTCCATTGATCTATATTTCTATTTTTGTGCCAGCACCATACTATTTTGATGACTGCAGCTTTGTAGTATAGCCTGAAGTCAGGAAGTCTGCTTCCTTCAGCTCTGTTTTTCTTTCTCAATATTGCCTTTCTATTCGGGGTCTTTTGTGTCTCCATACAAATTTTAAGATTTTTTTGTTCTAGTTCTGTGAAAAATGCCACTGGTAATTTGATAGGGATTGCATTGAACATGTAGATTGCCTTGGGTAGTATAGTCATTTTGACAATATTGATTCTTCTAAATCCAAGAACATGGTATATCTTTCCATCTGTTTGCATCATCTTTGATTTCTTCATCAGCATCTTATAGTTTTAAGAGTACAGGTCTTTTGTCTCCTTTGGTAGGTTTATTCCTAGGTATTTTATTCTTTTGGATGTGATGGTAAGTGGGATTGTTTCTTTAATTTCTCTTTCTGATCTTTTGTTGTTGATGTATAGAAATGCAACAGATGTCTGTTAAACTCAAAAGCTTTTGCACAGCAAAGGAAACAAAACAAAAGGCCACCCACAGAATGGGAGAAAATATTTGCAAACAATGCAACTGGCAAGGGATTAGTCTTCAGTATTGACAAACAACTCATGTGGCTCAATATCAAAAACAAACAAACAAACAACCCAATCAATAAATGGGCAGAAGACCTAAATTTCTCCAAAGAAGACATACAGATGGTCAAGCAGCACATGAAAAAATGCTCAACACTGCTAATTATTATAGAAATGCAAATCGAAACTACAATGAGATATCACCTCACACCAGTCAGAATGACCATCATCAAAAAAATCTACAAAGAGTAAATGCTGCAGAGGGTGTGGAGAAAAGGGAACCCTCCTACACTGTTGGCGGGAATGTAAAGTGGTACAGCCACTATGGAGAATGGTATGGAAGTTCCTTAAAAAACTAAAAATAGAACTACTATAAGATGCAGCAATCCTAACTCCTAGGCATATACCTGGAGAAAACCATACTTTGAAAAGATACATGCACCTCAATGTTCATTGCAGTGCTGTTTACAATAGCCAGGACATGGATACAACCTAAATGTCCATTGACAGATGAATGGACAAAGAAGATGTGATACATATATACAATGGAATATTACTCAGCTATTAAAAAGAATGAAATAATGCTATTTGCATCCACATGGATGGACCTGGAGATTATCATACCAAATGAAGTAAGTCAGACAGAGAAAGACAAATATCATATGATATTGCTTGTATGCAGAATTTTAAAAAAATGATACAAATGAACTTATTTACAAAACAGAAATAGACTCACAGACTTAGAGAATGAATTTATGATTACCAAAGGGGGAAGTGTGGGGAAGGGATAAATTAGGAATTTAGGATTAACATGTGCACACTACTATCTATAAAACAGATAACCAACAAGGACCTACTGTGTAGCACAGGGAACTCTGATCAATATTCTATAATAACCTAAGTGTGAAAAGAATTTGAAAAAGAACAGATACATGCATATGTATAACTGAATCCCTTTGCTGTATACCTGAAACTAACACAACATTGTTAATCAACTATACGCCCAATATAAAATTAAAAATTTTTAAAAAGTTGTGTTTACACTATCTTTTCTCTATTAAGTGTGCAATAACATTATGTGTAAAAAATGTACATACCTTAATTAAAAAATACTTCATTGCTAAAAGTACTAACCATCATCTGAGCCTTCATCTAGTTGTAGTCTTTTTGCTGGTGAAGGGTCTTGCCTCAATGTTGATGGCTGCTGACTGATCAGGATGGCAGTGTCTGAAACCTGGGGAGGCTGTGGTAATTACTTAAAACAAGACAACACTGAAGTTTGCCACATTGATCGACTCTTATTTTCATGAATGATTTCTCTGTAATATGAAATGCTGTTTGATAGCATTTTACCCACAGCAGGATTTTGAAAATTGGAGTCAATCCTCTCAAA
Source organism: Delphinus delphis (assembly GCF_949987515.2). Taxonomy (NCBI): domain Eukaryota; kingdom Metazoa; phylum Chordata; class Mammalia; order Artiodactyla; family Delphinidae; genus Delphinus; species Delphinus delphis. The sequence continues at coordinate 125,158,099 of NC_082684.1, read as the reverse complement.
CTCAGCCACTGCTTTATCAGCTAAGGGTATGCAATATTCTAAATCCTTTGTGTCATTTCATCAATCTTCTTCACCAGGAGTAGATTCCATCTCAAGAAACCATTTTCTCTCCTAAACCATAAGAAGCAACTCCTCATCTGTTAAAATTTTGTCATGAGATTGCAGCAATTCAGTCACATCTTCAGGTTCCACTTTATTTATTTATTTATTTGTTAGTTTATTTATTTATTTATTTTTGGCTGTGTTGTGTCTTCTCAGTGCAGTGGCTTCTCTTGTTGTGGAGCACGGGCTCTAGGTGTGCGGGCTTCAGTAGTTGTGGCACGTGAGCTCAGTAGTTGTGGTTTGTGGGCTCTAGAGCACAGGCTCAGTAGTTGTGGCACACGGGCTTAGATGCTCCATGGCATGTGAGATCTTCCTGGACCAGGGCTCGAACCTGTGTCCCCTGCATTGACAGGTAGATTCTTAACCTCTGTGCCAACAGGGAAGTCCCCAGGCTCCACTTCTAATTCTAGTTCTCTTACCGTTTCCACCACATCTGCAGTTACTTCCTCCACTGAAGTCTTGAACACCAGCGTCATGCATGAGGGTTGGAATCAACTTCTTCCAAACTTCTGTTAATGTTAACATTTTGCCCTCTTCTAATGAATCACAAATGTTCTTAATGGCATTTAGGATGGGGGAATCCTTTCCAGAAGGTTTTCAATTGACTTTGCAGATCTAAATAAGGAATCATTTTATATGGCAGTTATAGCCTTAAGAAATGTATTTCTTAAGTAATAAGGCTTGAAATAAAAATTACTCCTTGATCTATGCGCTGCAGGATGGATGTTGTGCTAGCAGGCATGAAAACATTAATCTCTTATATCTTCATCAGCACCCTTGGGTGCATTCTCACTTAGCAGTAATATTTTGAAAGGGTCTTTTTTTTTTTAAGCAGTAGGTCTCAATAATGCATGTAAAATATTCAGTAAACCATGTTCTAAACAGATGTGTTGTCATCCAGGCTTTGTTGTTCCATTGGGAGCACAGGCAGAGTAGATTTAGCATGATTGTTAAGGGCCCCATGATTTTCAGCATTGAGCATTGGCTTTAACTTCAGGTCACCAGCTGCATTAGTCCCTAACAAGACAGTCAGCCTGTCCTTTGTAGCTTGGAATGCAGGCATGGAGTTCTCCTCTCTATCTGTGAAAGTCCTAGATGGAATCTTCTTTCAGTAGAAGGTTGTTTCATCTACATTGAAAATCTATTGTTTAGTGTAGCCACCTTCATTGATTGTCTTAGCAAGATCTTCTGGATAACTTGCTGCAGCTTCTACACCAGCACTTGCTGCTTCACCTTGTACTTTTATGATATGGAGATGGCTTCTTTCCATAAACCTCATGAGCTAACTTCTGCTAGCTTCAAATTTTCTTCTGCAGCTTCCTCACCTCTCTCAGCCTTCAAAGAATTGAAGAGAGTTAGGGTCTTGCTCTGGATTAGGTGTTGACTTAAGGGAATGTTGTAGCTAGTTTGATCTTCTATCCAGACCACTAATACTTTCTCCATATCAGTGATAAGGCGGTTTTGCTTTCTTATCATTCATGTGTTCACTGGAGCAGCACTTTTTAACTTCAAGAACTTTTCCTTTGCGTTCACAACTTGGCTGTTTGGCACAAGAGGCCTAACTCTCCACCTATCTTAGCTTTCAACATGCCTTCATCACTAAGCTTGATTATTTCTAGCTTTTGATTTAAAATGAGATGGGCAACTCTTCCTTTCCTTGAACACTCTGAGGCCATTATAGGGTTATTAATTGACCTAATTTTAAAATTGTGTGTCAAGGAATAAGGAGGCCCAAAAAGAGAGAAGAGGAGTGGCCAGTTGGTGGAGCAGACAGAACTCACACAACATTACATTCACAGTCTTACATGGGTGTGGCTTGTGGTGCCCCAAACAATTACAATAGTAAGGATCACTGATTGCAGATCCCCATGACAAATATAATAATGAAAAAGTTTAAAATATTGCTAGAATTACCAAAATGTGACACAGAGATACCAGGTGAACAAATACTGTTGACAAAATGGTGCTAATAGTCTTGCTCTGAGGAGGATTGCCACAAACCTTCAATCTGGGAAAAACAATATTTGAGAAGCCAACAAAGTGAAGTGCAATAAAACAAGGTCTGCCTGTATAACCTCTTATGTGTTCTTACAAAGGGTAAGATTAGTGTCATTTTTTCCCATAAGTGTTTGGTAACACTTCTGGGCAAAGCCATTCAGACCTATACAGTTTTTATTTGGAATGATAATAAATGTAGACATAAATTTTTGTAGTGCTACTCATATTTCTCTCTTATGTCAGTTGTGGTAAAGTACGCTTTTCTAGGGAGTCGTCCATTTTGTTTACTTTCCCTATTTGAAGGGAAAGTGAGTTGTTTACTACTTTTTTTTTTAAGTTCTGATTATTTTTGGCTATTCTTTGTTTTTATTATGATTAGTTTTATGAGGATTTATCAATTTTATTAGTCTTTTCAAAGGACAAGTTAATTTTCTATATGTTTGCTTTTTATTTTATTAATTTCTGCTATTTTATTTATATTTTCTCTGTCCATTTTATTTAAAAACATTGAAGGCTGTACCATGCACATAGCCTGGAAGATTTAATATTCCAATACAATGGCAATAAAAATTCCAACAGGTTTCTTTGTTTTGTGAAACTTGACAAGATAATTCTGGACTTTGTGCTATGTGTGTGACTAAACCAAAAGAGAAATGACAAACTGGGGAAAATATTTGCATCTTATATGATAGACAAATGCTTAGTTTTCTTAATCACTTTTACAGATCAATAAGAAAAAGACCAACAAACCAATATTAAGACATGCAAAGGACATGAATAGTTAGGTTAGAGATGAGGAAAAATAAAAGAGTCTTAAACATAGGAATACTATTCAACCCCACCTATGGTATTCAAACTAAAAATTTTAAAAAGAAAATGGGGACTTCCCTGGTGACACAGTGGCCTGCCAATGCAGGGGACATGTGTTCGAGGCTTGGTCTGGGAAGGTCCCACATGCCACGGAGCAACTAAGCCCTGTGCACCACAACTACTGAACCTGCGCTCTAGAGCCTGTGAACCGCAATTACTGAGCCCATGAGCCACAACTATTGAGCCTGCATGCCACAACTACTGAAGCCCACACGCCTAGAGTCCATGCTCTGCAACAAAAGAAGCTGCAGTGAGAAGCCTGTGCACTGCAATGAAGAGTAGCTGCCGCTTGCTGCAGCTGGAGAAAGTCCACGTGCAGCAAAAATAAATTAATTTTTTAAAAAGTGAAAATGTACAAAATTACAACAAAAATTGACATACCCACATATATGAAAGGAAATTTCAATAATGAATAAGCCAATCAGGCCCAAATTTAATAAGAGTGAAGAATATTTGAACAGCGTAAATAGCAATCTTGAATGAATGAGCATATCTAGAACCCTGCACTCAAAGACTATGTGAAATTTTAGCAAATTTGGGAGATACTAGGCCACAAAGCAAACCTCAGTGAATACCAAATAGTCTATTTCATATACATAATAGTATCTAATAGCTATTGAAAGATAAAAATCAATAATAAAATATAGCAAAAAAGCCATATTCCTCTGGAAATGAAAGAAATGCATTGCTGAATAATTCAAGGGATAGGAAAATCACAATGGAAGATGTGAAATATTCATGAATGAATCATAAAGAATGACTATGTATCAATACTTGAGTGATGCTGCTAAAATGCTAATTAGAGGAAAATTTAACTTAAGTGCATCCATTAGAAAAGAAGGAATAGTGACCATTATTGAAATAAGTTTTCAAAACCAAGACTATAAAAAGAAGAGAGTAATCCCAAGGAAATCAGAGGAAAGTGTATAAAGCACAAATAGCAGTGAAAGAGGAAGCAAAGGAGTCAGGATGACAGCCAATCAAGCCAACAGCTAGTTGCTCAGGAAGGACTAGTGATAAACTAGACAAATGGAGGGATTAATCATTTTTTTTCCTCTGGGAAGATTTTAAATTACAAATTCATTTTTTAATTTGTTATAGATCTAGTCACATTTTCTACTTCTTTTTGAGTCTGTTTTGTTAATTTTTGCCTTCATAGAAATGTATTCATTTCATCTGAATTGTCTAATTTGTCATAAAGTTCTTGACAGTATTCCTTTATAATAATTTACAATTATAATAATAATAATTCCCTTTTCATTTCTGTAAATTCGCCAATGATGTCTCCTTTGTCTTTCATGGTTTTCTTAATTTTCCTTTGTTTCTTGGTCAGTCTACCTAGAGGCTTAGCAATTATTGTCAATCTTTTCAAAGAACTCACTTTCAGTCCATTGATATTCTCTACTTCTTTTCTTTGCTCTGTTTAATTGATTTTCTCTCTAATTTTCATTATTTCCTTTCTTTGACTTGTTATAAGTTTAGTTTTGTCTTTTTTTCTAGTTTTTAAAAGTTGGAGCTTACAAAATTAACTTAGATTTTTATTTTCTAATGCAGTCATTCAAAGCTATACATTTCCTTGTAAGCACTGCATTAGATGTTTCCCATAAATTTTGATATGCCATAGTTCCATTTTGTCTGATATTAGTACAGCCACTCCAGCACGCTTGTGGTTATTATTTACATGGTAAATCTTTCTCTATCCTTTAACCTATGTATGTCTTTGAATCAAAATTGTGTATCTTAGATTTTACTTTTTTAATTGAATCTGAAAATATTTTAGCTGGTTGGAGAGTTCGGTCCATTTACAGTTAATGTAATTATTGATATGATTGTATTTACATCTGCCATTTTGCTATTTAACTTTTACGTCTCATAATTTTTAATTTGCTCTGCTCTTTCTTTACTGTTTTTTTTTTCTTTTTGGCATTAGTAGATACTTCCTATTTCACCATTTTAATTCATTTGCTATCATTGTTATTTTTACTATATTTTGGATGTTATTTTCTTAGTGATTCTCTGGAGATTACAATATGTATCTTAATTTACCAAAACTAATTTCAGATCAATAGTAATGTAATTCCAATAAAATATAGATATTTTCTTCCAATAAAGCTCCATTTCTTCCCCTCTCCATTGTGCTATTATTACCGATTACATTACACACACATATGTTAAAATTCCACAATAAATACAGGATTATCGTTATTTTCATGCAAGTGTGTTTAAATGAGTTAAGTCAAGAAAAAAGGAAATGACATATTTATGATGTCATCTGTGTCTGAGGCGAGGGAACACACTGAATGTTCAGAAAGTCCACAAGTCTGCCTGGCCTCTGTTTTCTTTTTCTTTTTCTTTTTTTTTTCGGTACGTGGGCCTCTCACTGCTGTGGCCTCTCCCGTCACGGAGCACAGGCTCCGGACGCGCAGGCTCAGTGGCCATGGCTCACGGGCCCAGCCGCTCCGTGGCATGTGGGATCTTCCCGGACCGTGGCACAAACCCATGTCCCCTGCATCGGCAGGCGGACTCTCCACCACTGTGCCACCAGGGAAGCCCACCTCTGTTTTCTTATTCTGAGTTCTTATTTCCCCTTTGAGCATCACACTCAAAGACAGGAAGCTAGTCAGGGCCCCTCCAGTTTCATCTGATATCAATAAATATTCCTCAAAAATGTAGCTACATAATCTTTCATAACACACTGTTTATCAAATTTCTCTCCTAACCTCAATTTTCAGCATTTAAAAAAATTTTTTATTGGAGTATAGCTGATTTACAATGTTGTGTTAGTTTTAGGTGTACAGCAAGGTGAATTAGTTATACATATATCCACTCTCTAATAATGTTAAGACAGGCTTTCTTTTCCGTAAAACTTGATTTGTATTTCCCTTTTCAAAATTCCTGGATTCTTTTTTTTTTTTTCAGTACGTGGGCCTCTCACTGCTGTGGCCTCTCCTGTCACAGAGCATCAGGCTCCGGACGCGCAGGCTCAGCGGCCATGGCTCACAGGCCCAGCCGCTCCGCGGCATGTGGGATCTTCCCGGACCAGGGCACGAACCCGTGTCCCCTGCATCGGCAGGCGGACTCTCAACCACCGCGCCACCAGGGAAGCCCCCTGGATTCTTATAAATATACAGTCAGCCCTCCATTTCTGCAGGGTCTCCATTTGTAGATTCAACCAACCATGGGTTGAAATTTCGGGGAGCATCCATGGATGCAAAACCTGTTGATAGGGAGGGCCAACTGTATACAGTGTCCTGCGCCATTTCATATAAGCAACTTGAGCATTCACAGATCTTGGTATCTGTGGGGCTCCTGGGGCCAACGGCCCACGGATACCTGAGGACAACTAATACTGATTTGTTCAATCTCAGAAACACACAACACCCTTGAAACCCTTTCAGACTATCCCTTTTTTCCCACCTCCACATCCCCCTCCCCATCAAAGTAGAGAAATCAATCCTTCAGTCTCCAGGAGCCCAGGTTTGTGTCTCTTTTAGTATTTCTTACCAGTCTGCCCAGTTCTGTATTTGCTTGTGTCTTAACCTCCTAAATGTACTACAATGCCCATGGAACAAGGGCCCATCCCTTACTTATAACTCCAAGCCTGCCTTATTCCCAGCGAAGACTCACACATAGTGGGTACTCACTATGTGTTCAGACAAGTGGAATTTTGGTTTGTTGGCAAAGCTGGACTTGCTCTGGGCCCACCCCTTCTTCATATGGGCCACAAGCCCCCTGTGTCACTGGGCCTTTTGTGTCTCTGACATTCTCCAGCTTATGCTTCTTGGGAACATTTGTGGGCTATTAGTCATCTTATGTAGAACAGGATATATCTGTCACTTCTCTGTGAAATCTTCCCTTCAGCAAGATTTATTTTAGGAACTGTGTGAAAAGAGAAAATTTCACAGGCAACCCTGTGAAAATCTGGTCCTTGGCCAACATGTGAGATCAAGTGCCCTGAGTACCTGTCTGACTGCAGCTGACCCTGCCCACCCCGGGGCCTCCTTTTCAGTGCAGTTCTCATAGGCTGGCCTCCTGGCTGTGAGTTCTGAGTCTTCCAGGAAGCTGCTCGTCAGTGAGGACACCTCTGCTTCCCCACTCTCCAGGGCTCTTGGCCTGGGTGAGGTGTAAGTTCTCTTGAACAACGTGGCTGATGACCATGCATAACATCTCCCTGAATCCTCAGGGCCAACTTGGACATCACTATGTCCCCATAGCAGACAGGAAAACTGAGGGGACAGCTGGAATGTGGTGGAGCTGGGCTTTGAGCTCAGGCTAGCGGTCTACACGTCCAAAGCTCTCTCTGGTAGACTGAAGTGGCTGGTGATATGCCACTGGCTGCAGCAAGCCTTCACTGAGTTTGGAGCGGGTGGAACCAAATAGCTGTTAGGCAAGAACCAGAGGTCTTTGAGGGGATGCAGGATGCTGAAGGTTACCATCCAAAACTCAGCTGGAGGTAGGCTCCTCCCCACTACACACCATCCTGCCAAGCGAGTGAGCACGGCTGTCAGCACTCCATGGGGGAGTTAGCACTTTGTCCAATCTTTGGCTATTGGTATAATCTCTGCCACCTGGACAGCTGGCATCCAGGGCTGCGGTTCCACTAGCTCTGACCCGAGGTTGGTTGGGCTCCATGAGCTCTCCGCTTCCCCCAAGCCCAAAGGAGAGGATTCTCTTCTCTCTTCAAGGCTGGAGTTAAACAGAAAAGGAGCAGGGTGGCGGCTTCCTCCGCATTCTGGGACGCAAATGTCGGGTGAGAAACTCTGGGGCTTGATGGGAGCTGCCAGCGCCCTGCTCCAGGCTTCCTGCATCAGCCAGGAGGCTTCCCACCGCATCCTACCCAACACCCCCACAGCGAGTTTCCATAGCAACTTTCGGGAGGAATTTCTAGGGCTCACAGACTCTGTCACAGTAACCCAGTGAGGGGAGAAGGAGGCCAAGGACCCTACATGCACGTAGAGGCTGAGGCCCTGGAGGCCCCAGTGAGGCCAGGAGAGCAGAGCGAGGTGGGCTCTGCGGAGAGCGGTGGAGAGGTCGGGGCTCTGGTTGGCCATCTCCAGCTCCAAACAACAGGTCACACATTGTTCCTGGGCATCTTGCTTTAGACAATACAGCGAACCTCAGAGAGGGTCATAATTAAATGAGGGAGAGCTGCAGGCTTCTCATTTGATCTTTCCTGTGAATTAGGGCAAGACTAGCCAGGATTTGGATGCCAGGGGAGGGCCGCCTGTGGGTGTCTGTGGAATTGAAATGAAATTATGCAAGCAGATGGCTTGATGAAGAGACAAAAATATGGATAAAAAGCATCCTAGCCATGGAGATGCTAATTTTTTTAAAGCTTTTAATAATGACACAACTTTGCATATCAAAGTTGTCTTCTAGCTTTTATTAAGTCCCCCGGTACATTTTCAACAGCACACTGCTCTAAACCACGCACAAGCATTTTAAAGCGCAGGATCAGACTGCCTGCTTCTTAACTTCCAAGCTCTGAGCACGTAACATCCAGCACGTGCATCCGTGCTGCAGACTTACAACCCACCCAGGCTGTGCTGTGCATTCTGGGGAGTAGAAGGTGACTACGCTGTGAGCCCTGCCCTTGAACTGGGGGTAACCATCACGGGAGATTGGGGCACTTACAACTACTGCAGGGAGTGCCAGCGACATTCCAAAGAAGGCAGAAATACCTCCAGCTGGAAATCAGGAAGGTTTCACTGGAAGGTTTCTCCAGTGAAGGCAGAGCTTAGCCTGAAGACAGGCTCCAGGTGGAGGGAGAAATACAAGCTTGAGACCACAGGGCAGGAGAGGGTGAAAGGGTGAGGAGGCTGGTGGAGGGTGCGGTTAAGCCAAGGTGGACCCCTTCTGCCTGCACTCCCTCTGAACAATCGCCAGTAAACCTCTGACCAACCGGCAGGTCTCAGCTTTTCACTAGAGTAGAGAGTCATTCTATCTTATCTTCAGGCTTCTGTGGGGATTAATTCAGTCAAGAATTCAGCCCCGATCCTGGCACACAGCAAGCACTTAACAGATTATAATGTAACAGATAAAGTAAAAACCATGGAAGTTGGGCAATAAGAAAGAATCCTATGTTATAATGTTTGGGGTTAAAGCTAAGGAGTATGTGTAAGTGGGGGTGTTTGGATGACTCTCTGCTTTGGGACATTTCTCTAAGAATTGTGTAATAAAACCTAATTTGTTGGCTCACTCCATCCCACCATTTACCCTTCCGCCATGGAACAGCCAGTGAGATGCACTGGGAGCACTCCCTGAGGACCAACACCGCTGCAAGTTCTATTATCCACAGTCAGAGGTGCTAAGTGAGAACCCAGGCTTTATAGACAGATGTCTGTTGAGTTCAACCTTCCCTTTGCCCCTTCATCCCACTGTGGGCCATTGACACAAATGGACACTGGGAGAATATTGTGTGAGACGTTCTGCCTCCTGCGGGTTCAGTACAGAATCAGACAGGAGGATATTGAACACAGGCATTGCAGAGGTTAAAAGCTCATGTGGCCTAGATAGCACAGATGAGGCCAGCTTGTCACTGCTGCATCCCACTGGGGTCCCTGTGATCATCACCATGCCTCTTCTCTGGTAGCAGGCACCCTTCATGCACCTTCAGAAGACATCCTCTAGGCTCCTGCACCCACTCTGCTCCTACACTCCTGAAGTTTCACCCTTGCTCAGCCTCAGGCCATTTCCTGCCCTGCTTCTCCACCCCAGTTTCTCCTGGTAGCACTACCTTCACAAATCACTTCCATAGAAAACCTTGTCTCTGGGTCTGCTCCTGGGGAATCCATTGGTCCTGCAAAGCAGATCCTAAGGATAGGATTCTGAAGTTGGATCCCATCTCTGGGAATGGATGGTATGATTCACTGGGACAGGTGCAGTTGAAAAAGGATGCACTGTTGTGTGCAATAACTCTGGTATTTAGGAGATGTGGGAAAATGGTAACCATAAGGACTATGAAATTGGATTGGTTGTTGCTGGTGCTATGGGTGCCCTGAAAAAAGGAAATAACAAACTTAAGTCAGCCAATTACTACAGTGGTAGCTTGGTACAGGCCGAGGCAGGTGTGTATCCTTACTAGGGCAGATAAGCATGGCTTCTGATATGTGGTAGGCAGCTATTAATCTGCCAAATGCAAGTTTAAAAAAAAATTAGTTTTTTTTAAAGAGCAGTTTTAGGTTCACAGCAAAATTGAGGGGAAATATAGAGTGTTCATAGATACTCCTTGCTCCCCACTCAGCCTCCCCCACTATTAACATTCCGGCACCAGAGTGCTAGTTGGAGTGAATATAGATACTTAAACTTCCTTTAGATCCCCTTACCCGCTACCATTTAAATATAGTTGTCTTAAATGTTTTCTCTATATACACTTAACACCTTATAAGACAGTGTAATAGAGAGTGTTGTAATTTTTGCTTCAACTGTCAAATATAATTTAGAAACTAAACAGGAAAAAGAAAATGTATTACATTTACCCCCCCTGTTTTTATTCACTTTCTCCATTGTTCTTTCTTCCTTTCTGATATCCCAAGGTTCTTCCTTTTATCATTTTCTGTCTGTTTAGAGGACTTATTTTAGTTATCCTTTTAAGGTAAGTGTACTTAAAAAAATTCTCTTAAATTTTCTTCATCTGAGAATATTTTTGATTTCCCCCTTATTTCTGAAAGCTATTTTCACTGGATATAGAATTCTAGATTGACTACTCTTTTTTTGTACTTGGAAAATGTCATACCATTTCCTACAAGGCTCCAATGTTTCTGATGAGAAATCTCCAGTCATTCAAATTGCTTTCCCCTTATAGGTAATGTGTTGTTTCTCCCTGGCTGCTTTCAAGATTTGTTTTGTTTTGTTTTCAGAAGTCTCACAATGATGCATCTTAATGTGCATATGTGCATTTCTTTGAGTTTCTTGTTTGGGATTCTAACAACATCTTGAATTTGAGAGCTTATATCTTTTGCCAAATTCTGAAATTTTTCATCCATAATTCTTTGAATTCATTTCCAGCCCCACTATTCTTCTCCTCTTCCCCCAGTACTGAGATGACATAAATATCAGCTTATTGTTATTGTCCCACAACTCTGTGAAGCTCTGTGTATTTATATATTTATTTTTGTCTATTCTCTCCCTGTTATTCAGATTGGGAATTTCTATTGTTCATCTTCAAGTTCATTGATTCTTCTGTTCACTTCTATCTGGTGTTGAGTCTGTCTGCTGAATTCTGTTTTTCTCATTTTAGTTAATGTAATTTTGTTTTCTAAAATTTCCATTTGATTCTCCTTTATATCTTCTATTTCTTTGCTGAGACATTCTAATTCTTAGTTTTTTCTTTGGTTTTAAGCATGTGTGTAATTATTTATTGAAGCATTTTTATAATGCCTGCCTTAAAATCTTTGTCAGGTATTCTTAACATCGATGTTATCTAAGTGTTAACATCTATTGATTTTTCACCTGAGTACATATTACCCTGATTCTTGGTATAATTACAGTTTTTTAATTGAAAACCTTCTATTTTGGGGTATTATATTATGAGAGTTGAGGTCTTATCTAAACTTCTCTTAGATGGCTTTGATTGACATCATTGTGGTAGGGAAGGGTGGGGATTTGCCTTACTGCAATTAGTGGGTGTAGAAGTCTAGATCCCTTATATGGCCTCTGTTGTCCCTCAGGCAGAGAGGAGGCTCCTCATTACTGTTAATAGAGTTGGAATTTCTGGATCTCCAGTCAGCTTTCACTGAAATCACCAGACTGGGAGGGATGAGTCCCTCATCACTGCACCCATGTGGCCTCCACTGACCCTGGGCGGGAGCAGCCTTCATATGCCTGGGTGTTGGTGAAGGTTTTGACCCTCCACCAAACCTCCTCTTACACAAACCCAGGGAGGGGGTGGGCACCTCATTATTGCCAGATGGGAGTGGAAGTTTAGGCTCCCATGGTCTCCCCTGACACCATGGGTGGGCACTGCTTACTCCCTGGAGATGAAAGTCCCAACTCCCTACTTGACCTTCTCAGACACCAGCCTGGTGCTGGGAAGGAGGATTTGGAATCTCAGCATGGCCTGATGAGAGTGGAGGTCTAGATCCCACTTCAGCCTTTACAGGTGTGGATGTGGCAAGGCCACCATTTCTTCTGTAGTATGTGTCTGGAGTTGAGTAATTGTTGTCTTAAAGTTTTCTGTCTTGCTAGGTTGGCTCTTTCCTGAACTTTTGGCTAGAGAAAGAAGCCCTTGGTTTTATATATATATATATATATATATATATATATATATATATATATATATATATATATATATATATATATATATATATGTCTCCTTTAACCCTTTGTTGTTCCTAGGTTGTCAGCTTCTTTAGCTCCAAGCCTTGGCTATATAAGACTGAAAGAAATCTCTAAAAATTAACAGCCATGTTGATCTCTTGGTCCTGAGGTTCCTAACACATCTGTTTTCTCTCTACCTTTCGTAGCCTTTTTATGTTTGTTTAACAAAACTTCCAGGGTTTTTAGCTGTGCTTAGTGGGAGGAATTGTATGTCTATACCATCTTTCTGTTACTGAACACTGACACACAGTGAGGCCAAACAATACCAAAATGTCAAAGTTTGGAGCATAGAAAGGTTTATTGCAGGGCCATACAAGGAGATGGGTGGTTCATGCTCCAAAAAACCCCTAACTCCCCCAAAGATTTCAGCAAAGCATTTTTAAAGGCAAGTTTGGGGGGGCATGGTTGGTTGTTGCAAACTTCTTGGTATAGGAATCCTTTGGTCTTGCAGCTGTCCACGTAGGTCAGGTTGTGAATGTATAAACCTCCAACAAAACAAATGTTATTCTCTGTTCTGCGACTTTTTATCTCTGTATGAATGGAAAAGTGTTATTGCCTTAAAGGTCAGAGCCTTGAGAATGAGCTATCCTGTATATTTCAGGCTATAGCCAACATTCTTAACTCCAAGCAAAAGCAATAGAATACAAAGGTTAAAGTAAAAGAAACAGATCTAATATGGAGTCAGATTTGTTCTTCCCTATTACAGTCCCAGAGGCAGAAGTCTCAAGCAGTTTTAAAAGAAAATATTTTATCCAGCTTTTATAATTTTCTCCAGCAGAACTATTGGTCAGAAAATTACCTCATCCATTATTACCAATAGAACTTGCAACCATGACTGTTTTCACACAAGTTTATAGAACACTTTTTATCTTTTCTTCATTTTTAGAAATGTAGGATCAGAGGAGGACTGTAGTGTCTAGTCAGCGAATCATCTTGAAAAGGAAGACTTTATTCAGCATATAATGAATATGCTGGGCATTGAGAATCCAACAGTGACCACAAAAAAATTACTACAGCTAGGGACTTAGAGTCTGGTGGGTGGTTGCTGACCACAGTCAGAAGGACAGTGTAGGATGTTAACTTCTCCCTGAGCAGTTTTGTACTTGGAAAGGACACCCAAGCAATTTTTGGGAGTAAGGGAAATTTTCCAAAGTGTATTAGTCAGGTTTCTCCAATGAAACAAAACCAATAAGAAGTATATCTATATCTATGTCTATGTCTGTGTCTACATCTATGTCTATGTCTGTCTGTCTATCTATCTACCTACCAAGGAATTGGCTTACATAATTATGGAGGCTGAGAAGTCCCAAGTTCTGCAGACGACAAGCTGGAGCCCCCGGAGAGTCAATGGTGTGGTTCTAAGAGCTGAAAAAGACTGATGTCCCAGCTCATGGCAGTCAGGCAGGAGGAACTTCCTCTTACTAGAGGGAGGGTCAGCCTTTTTGTTATATTCAGGCCTTCACTGATTAGAAGAGGCCCACCCATATTGGGGAGGGCAATCTGTTTTACTCAGTCTACCAAGTCAAATGTCAATCTCACCAAGAAACACCCTCACAGACACACCCAGAACATTGTTTGACAAATATCTGGACACTTCAGGACCCAGTGAAGTTGACATAGAATTAACCATCCAAGCAGGTAAAGTCACTCTAAAGCAAGAAGAGTCTCAAGGAGGAGTAGACGAAAAGTAAAGCTGAAGGCCAACAGGAGTGGAGAGGGAACCAGTAATGCAAATAACATGAGGGTTGAGTGAACACAATCTATTAGGTGAAAAGAAGGTATAGTGATTGGAATAGTATCCACCAAAATTCATGTCCACCCAGAAACTCAAAAGGCGACTATATTGAATATAGCACCTTTAAGGATGTAATTAGTTAAGATGAGGTCATCATGTATTAGAGTGGGCCCTAAACCCAATGACTAGTATTCTTATATGGACAGGGAGATATGGAGACCCACAGACACACGCAGAGGGAAGGAGGCATGTGAGGATGGAGGCAGAGATTGGAGTGATGCAACTACAAGCCCAGGAAAGGCGAGGACTGCCAGCAACAGCCATACATAGCAGAAATGGATTCTCTCTTAGAGCCTCCAGAAAAAACCAACCCTGCTGACACCTTGATCTCAGACTTTGCCTCCTGAACTGACATAATAAATTTCTGGGGTTTTTTTTAAGCCCCATCATATGTGGCCATTTGTTACAGAAGCCCTAGGAAACTAACACAGAAAGTATTTCTGAATGGTTTGCGTATAAAGTGCATAAGGAGTGAGATGGAGATGGATAGTCAGGAGGGGAAGAGCACAAATGGCCTGGGAACCACAGGAAATGTTGTCTTTGTTCTGGGATTCAAAGAAAGCAGATAACTGAAATTCAGTAAAAGAGTGAAATAATAAGATTTATAGTTTTATAAAGATCCCTCCAAGACCAGCTGAGCTTCTGAGGCTAGAGGTCAGATGCCCAATGAGAAGGTTAATGTGGAGAAACAGGCGAGAGATGATGGTGGTCAGAGTTCTGCAGCAGATGTAGGAATGAGGATATGTAAATGGATCAGAAGATAACGTAGAACCTATAACAGCAAATTTGAATGGATTATATGAAACATAAGGCCAGTTTTCTGGCTTGGGAAATCCTTTGGATGGTAGGACAATTTACTCTGTCTCTGCCTCCTTCTACATACTTCCTTTTCTCTTCTCCTTAGTCCTTTACTTACGTCCTTACAATACTTACTCAGCATCAGATGTGTTCTGGATGTTGGAGGTACCTGGAGAGAACTGGAAACCACACAGACTTTGCATTCCAAGAGCTCCCCCTCTTCTGGGACAGAGATATGTGAAAAATGACAAAGTAAGATGACAAGGTCTCTAATAGAGGGGCTCACAAGACTACAGATGAGGATGTGTCCAAATCTTGGGGTGGGATAGGGCTAGATGAGAGAAAGCCAAAAAAGGAAGGCCTTTTTATGAGTTCCTGGTGATTTGTCTCATTGCAGAAGATGTTGAAGACTGCAATAGGTCAACATGTGGAAAGGCATGGAAAATTCCATGTGCTGAGTAAGGTCCAGCAGTAGGAAAAGGCATCAGCTCCTCAGGAAGTAGGTGGATGAGGCTCAAGCCTGAGGAGCAGGGAGGGAATTGGCAGGAGGTACCTTGTGGATATCCAGGTGGGTATAGTGGAGAGAGAAGGGGCTGGACATTATCTGTACCAACTTCTTTCATGCCATTTAATCTGGGTACTGGGGAAAAGCATATTGTGTTTGTACAAGGCTTGGAACCAACAAATGGATCCACTTGAAGGATCCGGCATCCACTTAGCTCATGGGCAAGATTCCTTTTGTGAAGAGAGACAATTTTTGGACAGAGAACACAGATTTGGAGTCAAATATAGTTATTACGAGTTTGGGTTATGGGTAAAATGAATTAAACACACTCTGCTCTGTCTCACCCACTGAATGCACCTATAAACATTTGGAAGAATGCATGAAGAAGCTATTTGACTGAAAAGTAGTAATGTGTGGACCAAGATGATATAGATACTGGGATGATCAGACAGAGACTTTAAAGTAGCAATTATAAATATTCTCCAAGAAGTAAGGGTGAACATTCTTGAAATGAATGAAAGACAAAAAGTCTTGGCGGAGTCAAGATGGTAGACTAGGAGGACACAGAATTCTCATCTCTGAACAACAAGGGCACCTACCAGACACTGGTGGGGGACCTCGGGCACCTAAGGGGATGCAAGGAATCCCCAGTAACCAGGTAGAGCATGGGGAAGAGTGAAGGGGGAGGAGAAGTAGAGGTGGGACAGGACCAGCACCCCTGAGGGGAGGCTGGGGGAGGGGAAGGGATCCCACACCAGAGGGGGAAAGCGGGGGGGACCATGGGGAGGGCAGAGGATCAAAAGGGAGTGTGGCCAGCCTTTCCCTTGCCCACTTGGGCCCCTGGGAGCCTGCTGAGATGCCGGGCCTCATCCTCTGCCCACCAAGGCCCTCTCCAGCCGAGCGAGTCCTGAGGGAGTGGGAGGAAAGGAAGGGGGAGAAAAAGTAAAGGCCGGACCTATGGGATCAGCACCCCTGAGGGGTGGCTGGGGGAGGGGAGGTGTTCCTACACCCTGCAGGACCCACCCACAGTTAGGGGTCCAGCAGCGACAGGGAAGACCCTTAGGGGGGCGGAGGAATGTAAGGGAGTGTGGCCAGTGCTTTTCCTGCCCACGTGGGCACTGGGGAGCCTGCTGGGCTCCCAGGTCTAATCCTCTACCCTCGGAACCTCCCTCCTGCAGCACAGAGCCCAAGCCCCACCCCTACACCCCCACCCAGGGCCCTACCTCTACACGTGGCACTGGGCACTCAGAGATCCCCTCTGAGACCCCCTCCAACCATGCTGGGCCTAAACCCTACCCACACTCCATTACCCAGGGCCTTACCTCCGAACTCCAGAGCTCCACACTCGAGATCCCCCCTCTGGACGTGCTGCCTCCCCCTTTCTGTGCAGGTCCTAAGCCTAGGCCCCACTCTACGCTAGAATAGGCCCTGCCCCAACCTAAACCCCACCCCTGCCTAAGTTCCACCTCCTACCTAAGATCTGCCCCCCATAGCCAAGGCCTTTTCAGGCCTTTGCTTTTTCTTTTAGGTTGGGGTTCTGTTTTACCTTGTTTTTCTTGATTCATTTATATATATATATATTTTTTCTTTTTTTACAGAGTTTTTTTAAAAATAAATTTATTTATTTATTTTTATTTTTGGTTGTGTTGAGTCTTTGTTGTTGTACACGGGCTTTCTCTAGTTGTGGCAAGCAGGGGCTGCTCTTTGTTGCGGTGCACGGACTTCTCATTGCAGCTTCTCTTGTTGCAGAGCACAGGCTCTAGGTGCGTAGGCTTCAGTAGTTGTGGCCCGTGGGGTTAGTAGTTGTGGTGCATGGGCTTAGTTGCTCCACAGCATGTGGGATCTTATTCCCGGACCAGGGCTCGAAACCGTGTCCCCTGCATTGGCAGGCAGATTCTGAACCATTGTGCAACCAGGGAAGCCCTATATTTTTATTTTTTCTAATAAATCTTTTATTTTTCTAATTTTATTTTATTCTTTATATTTATTTATTGTTCTGATCCTTTTGGCTTGTTGCCTCTTTTTTTTTTCTTGTTTCTGTTGTGGTTTTGTTTAACCTTGTTGCAGTTGTTTCAATAACATTTTTATTTTTCCTAATTTATTTTTTATCTTTTTAATTTTATATTATTTTTTTATTTTTTTTATTGTACTGCTCCTTTTTTTCTTTTCTTTTGCCATGCTGCATGTCTTGCGGGATCTTGTTTCCCAGGTTGGCGGTTAGGCCTGAGCTCCTGTGGTGGGAGCGCTGAGTCCAAACTGCTGCACTAACAGAGAACCTCAGACCCTAGGGAACGTTAATCGGAGGGAGGCTTCCCAGAGGTCCACATCTCAGCATCAAGACCTGGCTCTAACCAACTGCCTGAAAACTCCAGTGCTAAACACCTCAGGCCAAACAACAGTCCCACCAATAAAAAAAAAAAAGAAATGACAAAAATTATGATACAGATGAAGGAGCAAGGTAAAAACATCCAAGACCAAATAAATGAAGATGAGATAGGCAACCTACCTGAAAAAGAATTCAGAGTAATGATAGTGAAGATGATCTAAAATCTCAGAAACAGAATGGAGAAAATATAAGAAACTTTTAACAAGGACCTAGAAGAGGTAAAGAGCAAACAAACAGTGATGAACAGCACAATAACTGAAATTAAAAATACTGTAGAAGGAATCAAAGGCAGAATAACTGAGGCAGAAGAATGGATAAGTGAGCTGGAAGACAAAATGGTGGAAATAACTGTCGCAGAGCAGAATGAAGGAAGAAGAATGAAAAGAATTGAGGACAGTCTCAGAGACTGCTGGGACATCATTAAATGCACCAACATTTGAATTATAGGGGTCCCAGAAGAAGATAGGAAAGAGAAAGGGTTTGAAGAGATTATAGTTGAAAACTTCCCTAACATGGGAAAGGAAATAGCCACTCAAGTCCAGGAAATGCAGAGTCCCATAAACGATAAACCCTAGGAAAAACACACAAAGACACATACTAATCACACTAACAAAAATTAAATTCAAAGAAAAAATATTAAAAGCAGCAAGGGAAAAGCAAAAAATAAAATACAGGGGAATCCCCATAAGGTTATCAGCTGACTTCTCAGCAGAAACTCTACAGGTCAGAAGGGAGTGGCAGGATATAGTCAAGGTGATGAAAAGGAAAAACCTATAACCAAGATTACTCTACACAGTAAGGATCTCATTCAGATTGAATGGAGAAATAAAAAGTTTTACAGACAAGCAAAAGCTACAGGAATTCAGCACCACCAAACCAGCTTTACAACAAATGCTAATGGAACTTTTCTAAGCAGGAAGCACAAGAGAAGAAGACCCACAAAAATGAGCCCAAATCAATTAAAATGGTAAAAGGAACATACATATCAATAATAACTTTGAATGTAAATGGATTAGATGTTCCAACCAAAAGATGCAGACTGGCTGAATGGATACAAAAATAAGACCCTTATATATGCTGTCTACAAGAAACTCACTTCAGACCTAGGGACACATACAGAATGAAAGTGAGGGGATGGAAAAAGATATTCCATGCAAATGGAAATCACAAGAAAGCTGGAGTAGCAATATTCATATCAGATAAAATAGACTTTAAAATAAAGACTGTTACAAGAGATAAGGAAGGACACAACATAATGATCAAGGGATCAATCCAAGAAGAAAACATAACAATTATAAATATTTATGCACCCAACAAAAGAGCACCTCAAAACATAATGCAAATGCTAACAGCCATAAAAGGAGAAATTGACAGTAACACAAAAATAGCAGGGGACTTTAACACCCCACTACACCAATGGACAGATCATCCAAAATGAAAATAAATAAGGAAACACAAGCTTTAAATGACACAATAGACCAGATAGATTTTGATATTTATAGGACATTCCACCCAAAAGTGACAGAATACACTTTCTTCTCAACTGCACACAGAATGTTCTCCAGAATAGATCACATCTTGGGTCACAAATCAAGCCTTTCAAAATTTAACAAAATTGAAATCGTATCAAGCATCTTTTCCAACAATAATGCTATGAGATTAGAAATCAATTACAGGTAAAAAACTGTAAAAAACACAAATAAATTGAGGCTAAACAGTGCGCTGCTAAATAACCAAGAGGTCACTGAAGAAATCAAACAAGAAATTAAAAATTACCTAGAAACAAATGACAATGAAAACACTATGATCCAAAACCTATGGGATGCAGTGAAATCAGTTCTAAGAGGGAAGTTTATAGCAATTCAATCTCACCTCAAGAAACAAGAAAAATCTCAAGTAAACCATTTAACCTTACACCTAAAGCAATTAGAAAAAGAACAAAGAAAACCCAAAGTTAGCAGAAGGAAAGAAATCATAAAGATCAGAGCAGAAGTAAATGAAATAGAAACAAAGAAAACAATAGCAAAGATCAATAAAACTAAAACGTTTGTTCTTTGAGAAGATAAACAAAATTAATAAAACTTTAGCAAGACTCATCAAGAAAAAACAGAGAGCACTCAAATCAATAAAATTAAAAATGAAAAAGGAGAGATTATAACTGACACTGCAGAAATACAAAGCATCATAAGAGACTACTACAAGCAACTATATGCACATAAAATGGACAACCTGGAAGAGACGGACAAATTTCCAAGATTGAACCAGGAAGAATTAGAAAATATAAACTGACCAAACACAGGTAATGAAATTGAAACTATAATTAAAAATCTTCCAACAAACAGAAGTCCAGAACCAGATGGCTCCACAGGCGAATTCTATCAAACATTTAGAGAAGAGTTAACACCTATCCTTCTCAAACTCTTCCAAAAAATTGTGGAGGGAGGAACACACCCAAACTTGTTCCATGAGGCCACCATCATCCTGATACCAAAGCCAGACAATAATACCACAAAAAAAAGAAAATTACAGACCAATATAGCTGATGAATATAGATGCAAAAATCCTCAACAAAATACTAGAAACAGAATCCAGCAACACATTAAAAAGATCATACACCATGATCAAATGGGGTTTACCCCAGGGATGCAAGGATTCTTCAGCATACGCAAATCAATGTGATACACCATATTAACAAATTAAAGAATAAAAGCCATATGATCATCTCAATAGATGCAGAAAAAGCTTTTGACAAAATTCAACACCCATTTATGCTAAGAACTCTCCAGAAAGTGGGAATAGAGGGAAACTATGTCAACATAATAAAAGCCATAAACGACAAACCCACAGCAAACATAATTCTCAATGGTGACAAACTGAAAGCATTTCCTCTATGATCAGGAAAAAGACAAGAATGTCCACTCTCACCACTATTATTCAACATAGTATTGGAAGTCCTAGCCACAGCAATCAGAGAAGAAGAAGAAATAAAAGGAATACAAACTGGAAAAGAAGTAAAGCTATTACTGTTTGCCAATGACATGATGCTATACATAGAGAATCCTAAAGATGCCACAGAAAACTACTAGAGCTAATCAATGAATTTGGTAATATTGCAGGATACAAAATTAATGCACAGAAATCTCTTGCTTTCCTATACACTAACAACAAAAGATCAAAAAGAGAAATTAAGGAAACACTCCCATTTACCACTGCAACAAAAAGAATGAAATACCTAGAAATAAACCTACCTAAGGAGGCAAAAGAACTTTACACAGAAAACTATAAAACACTGATGAAAGAAATCAAAGATGACATAAACAGATTGAGAGATATACCATGCTCCTAGATTGGAAGAATCAATATTGTGAAAATGACTATACTACCCAAAGCAATCTACAGGTTCAATGCAATCCCTATCAAATTACCAATGGCATTTTTCACAGAACTAGAACAAAAAATTTTACAATTTGTATGGACACACAAAAGACCCCGAATTGCCAAGGCAATCTTGAGAAAGAAAAACAGAGCTGGAGGAATCAGGCTCCCTGACTTCAGACTATACTACAAACCTACAATAATCAAGACAGTGTAGTACTGGCACAGAAACAGAAACATAGATCAATGGAACAGGATAGAAAGACCAGAGATAAACCCATGCACATATGGTTACCTTATCTTTGACAAAGGAGGCAAAATATACAATGGAGAAAAGACAGCCTCTTCAATACGTGGTGCTGGGAAAACTGGACAGCTACATGTAAAAGAATGAAATTAGAACACTCCCCAACACCATACACAAAAATAAACTCAAAATGGATTAAAGACCTAACTGTAAGGGCAGACACTATAAAACTGGTAGAACAAGACATAGGCAGAAGAGTCTATCATATAAATCACAGCAAGATCCTTTTTCACCCACCTCTTAGAGTAATGGGAAAAAAATGGGACCTAATGAAACTCAAAAGATTTTGCACAGCAAAGGAAACCATAAACAAGATGAAAAGACAACCCTCAGAATGGGAGAAAATATTTGCAAATGAAGCAACTGACAAGGATTAATCTCCAAAATATACAAGCAGCTCATGCATCTCAGTATCAAAAAAACAAACAACCCAATCCAAAAATAGGCAGAAGGCCTAAATAGACATTTCTCCAAAGAAGACACACAGATTGCTAACAAATACATGAAAAGATGCTCAACATCACTAATCATTAATGAAATGCTAATCAAAACCACAATGAGGTATCACCTCACACCAGTCAGAATGGCTATCATGAAAAAATCTAGAAACAGTAAATGCTGGTGTGGAGAAAAGGGAACCCTACAGCACTGTTGGTGGGAATGTAAATTGATACAGCCACTATGGAGAACAGTATGCAGGTTCCTTAAAAAACTAAAAATAGAACTACCATATGACCCAGCAATCCCACTACTGGGCATATACCCTGAGAAAACCATAATTCAAAAAGGTACATGTACCACAATGTTCTTGCAGCACTATTTACAATAACCAGGACATGGAAGCAATGTATGTGTCCATCAACAGATGAATGGATAAAGAAGATGCAGTGCATATATACAATGGAATATTACTCAGCCATAAAAAGGGAACAAAACTGAGTTATTTGTAGTGAGGTGGATGGACTTAGAGTCTGTCATACAGAGTGAAGTAAGTCAGAAAGAGAGAAACAAATACCGTATGCTAACACATATATATGGAATCTAAAAAAAAAAAACCAAACATTCTGAGGAACCTAGGGGAAGGACAGGATTAAAGACGCAGACGTAGAGAACGGACTTGAGATCACAGTGGGGGAAGGGGAAGCTGGGACAAAGTGAGAGAGTAACATTGACATATATACACTACCAAATTAAAATGGATGGCTAATGGGAAGCTGCTGTATAACACAGGGAGATCAGCTCAGTGCTTTGTGACTACCTAGAGGGGTGAGATAGGGAGGGTGGGAGGGAGGCTAAAGAAGGAGGGGATATTGTGGTATATGTATACCTATGGCTGATTCACTTTGTTGTACAGCAGAAACTGACACAACATTGTGAAGCAATTATACTCCAGTAAAGATGTGAAAAAAAAATGTCTCAACATTGAAGTAAAAAGATATACCGTGAAAATCATTCTTAATGGTGAAAGACTGAATGTTTTCTCCCTAAGACTGGGAACAAGGCAAAGATATCCACTCTCACAACTTCTATTTAGCATTGTGTTGAAAGGCTTAGCCAGTTCACAAAGGCAAGAAAAAGAAATAAAGGCAAATATGTTGAAAAGGAAGAAACAGAACTGTCTTACCTGGCCAATGACACAATTGTCTGTGGAGAAAATTCCAAGGAACCTCCAAAAGTACTCCCAGAACCAATAAGTGAATTTAGAAAAGTTGCAGGATACAAAGTAAATATTCAAAAATCTATCAGATTCTGTATTTCAGAAATGAACAATTGGAAGCTGAAACAAAATCAAAACAACAACAAAATGATATTATTTAAAGCCAGTACCTACAGACATCCATAGCCTTTGCAGATCGGGTGGGGAAGGCTTCAGCCCATCCTGTGAAAGTGTCAACAAACAGCAGAAGATATTTATATCCTGATCGTGGGGACATTTGAGTGAAATCTAACTGCCAGTCTTCCCCTGGATATGTCCCTCGGTATTGAATTGGCCTGAGTAATGAAGAGGGGAATTGGATGGGCCTGTGGGTTATTACGGGCACATAAATCACAGGCAAGTGTTACTTGTTTTACTGTTCTTTTAAGCCCCTTCCCTGAAAAATGCTTTCGCATCAAGTCCCACAGTACCTTCCTCTCTTCCTGACTCCCAGCCTCACCATATCGCATTCCATAGGAATGGCGAAACTAGTGTCAGGGTGGTAAGAAATTTCTGGAATTTAGGAACCTCAAAACTTTGCTGCTAAATGTAAAGCACTCTGTATAAACTTTATTGTTGTTGTGTTTAAGAGAAATACTAGGAAAGTTTACCTTTTTGGTTGCTATTTTAATTGAATATTTAAAAAATTATCTAGTTCTGCTTGATTTGGTAACTTTTCCAGTCAATTATTTTATAGTTTTTTTAAAGAACTACATTCGATTTTTAAAATATCAAAAGTAACATAAGCTAATGGTAGCAAATCAAAGTACAGAAGTTTAAAAAGAAGAAGCTAATAATTCTCCTCCCTTTCCCTTCCCACTCTTGTGTGTAATCATCCATTCTTCCGTACTTTTCTCTATTCTCAATAAGCAAAAATAAATATACATGTATGGTCCTCTCTCAGCCATTTTTTGCACAAATGGGATTAAATCAGCTACTTACATGTCAACTTGTTCAATCATGGGTATGTGCCCATGAAATTATTTCAATAACAGATTAATATTTCACAGTGTGGCAGATTAGAAAATACCACAAATTCTTTGCTAATCCTTCCACTGAGTGGTAGAATCTAATGTCCCTCTTCTTAACTTTGGACTGGACTTGGTGACTTACTTGCCTAATCAATAGATGGAGGCAGAAGCCATGCTATTTAAAGCTTCTACCTTCGTCTCTTGGAACCCAGGCACCATGCTGTTAGGAAGGCCAAACAGCTCCATTCAGAGACCCCCCATGGAGAGACCCATTTGGACAAGATCCTAGGAACATGCTGGGTGAGCACCCACCGAGAGCCAGCACCAACTCCCCAGTCTTATGAGCGAGTGGTCTCCAAAGTGGCTCCCCTTCCAGCTTCAGAAGAGCTGTAGCAGCTGATGTTGCCCAGAGCAGGGATTGGTTGTTCCTGCCATGCCCCATTCAAATTACTCATTCCTGAGCAAAATGAATGATGCTTATTGTTTTAAAACACTAGGTTTTGTGGAGGTTTGCTGAAAATCAATAAATAACCAGAATGCAAATAATCAGGATATCTAGATATCTTAATTTACTCTTTATGAAACCATTCCCTTATGTATAAACATTTCCCTTATATTTCAGAGTTTTTTCCCCCCATGACTTCTAATAATCCTGCAACAAACGTACAATAAATAGTACTGCAGGATCTGTTTACTGCATTTGATGCTGTTGGTTTTTCCTCAAACATCCTGTGGGTTTTTTTTATGGTACATGATTTATAGAACAGACATAATATCTGGGTGTTTCTAAACTTTTAGGCTTGCCATGCTGCTCCATCAATCCTACCCATTCTATTTTTCTGATGCTTTTTATTAGTGACAGATGCTGAGTCTTTTTCCCACACATTAAGAAAAACACTTAGTTTGATTTTTAACAGAATCAACAGGATGAGTCATGGCATTCTTTAAAGTTTAATCTCTCTTTTTAGAACTCTTTGAATTGCCATCATGCTACATCCAGTCTTTTGCATGTTTTAGAAAAATTAGTGCAAGCAGCAAAGGCAATAGTCTTTGAAAATGCTTTCTGAGCTCACAAAATCTGGATTCTTTGCAATTTATCCAAAACCACTGCATTCTTTTTCTATTCTCTGCTGAGAAAACCAATGTTTTGGCAAGTTTTATTCTCCTCTTCATTATTAAGGTGATTTCAAAACATGAAGCCTGCTGTGTGTGCAGTTGGTCTAATTTCAACAAAATTTGTTTGCTGCTTTTCAGATATGGTACAACAGAATTGATTTGGTGCTTCCTGTGGCATTATAACACCCTCATGCTTCTTTCAAGCTTCATGAGAACTAAAGGTGACAATTCCACTGGAACCATATGATCTCTATTATTTTGGACCTTTAAACTTGGAAATCTAAGTTCAAGTTTCTGCTGCTGCTTGCACTTTGACTAGAGGATACCATGGGGAAGGATTCCACATTCAAATATGAAATAAAGAACCCAGTGAGGCTGGGAAGTTTCCAGGGAAAGCTGGCTGCTTACCAAAGACTTACAAGGTTCATTTACCTCAGTACATTGATCACATACAAAACCTGAGTCTCAGCATTTTCATTAGCAAGGGGGCAAAATGGACATATCTCAGTAATAATCCCACCATTCAAGATAACACTAAAAGGTAGCACAAATGAACATTAGAATGCTAGCTTCTTCATGTAATGACTAATGTGGAATGTAATGACTAATGTGGAATGTACACACATCAGAAATCCCTCTGTTTTGTTACATAAACATCTACCCTGGAATGTAATAACTAGAGCAACCAATAAAGAATCTATGCAAGGAGATACACTAAAATTATAGATAAATTAAAGTGAAATTCTTAAAAAATGTTCAAGTGACCCAGAAAGCAAGATAAAGAAAACAGAGGGAAAAAAAACAGAGGAAACAAATAGAAAACAAAATATAAATAGGCAGACTTAATCCCTAACATATCAGCAATTACATTAAATATAAATTGTCTAAATACACCAATCAAAAGACAGAGATTCATAGAGTTGATTAAAAAATGACCCAATTATATGGCAGCTATAAGAAACTCACTTCAACTATAATGATATAATCAGGTTGAAAAATTAAGGAAATAATATTATATATAAACATTAATCAAAAGAAAGTTGAAGTGGATATGTTATCACATAGACTGGACCTTAAGGTAAAGAAAATTACCAGGGGCTGAAAGGGACATTTCATAATGATAAAAGGATATAGCAATTCAAAATATGTATGCACCAGTCAACATGGTTGCAAAATATGTGAAGAAAAACTGATAAAATTAACTACGTGCAAAATCTGATAAAATTAACTGATAAAGAAGAAAACTGATAAAGAAGAAAAACTGATAAAATTAACTACGTGCAAAATCCACGTAGTTATTGCTGGAGATTGCAATACTCCTTCCTCTCTCTACAACCGATAGAGCCCAGCATCAACCAGCAGGATCTAATCAACATTTAGAGAGCACTCCACCCAAGAGCAGTGGAATACACATTCTTTTCAAGAACCCATGGAATATTTACCAAACTGAAGCATCTCCTGAGCCATTAGGTGGACTTCAACAGGTGTAAATAAAATAATTGAAATCACATGGAATTTGTACTATGGCCATGGTGGACTCAAATTAGGAATTGATAACAAAAAAATAACAGAAAAATCTCCTCACTCTTAGAAACTACACAACATACTTCTAAATAGCCCATGGCTCAAAGAGGAAGTATCAAAGTTTAAGTATTTAAGTTTAAAAAGTACATTGAACTGAATGAAAATACAATATATAATAAGTTCTGGGATAGAGACTTCTGCTTCTGTAAAGCTGGAATAAATGTACTTTTTCTTATTCCTCCCACTAAGTTCAGGTGAAACCCTTAAACATTATATATAAAACTAACCTAAGATGACTCTGAAAGGTGGAGAGAAGAAGACAGATCAGTTAGGGAACTTGGGTCTGGAGAAATGACATGGTGATGTGTTCCCTGGATTTTTCTTTCTGCCTCATCTATTCCACACCTAGTGCTAAAGAAGCCAGCAACATGCTAACAGGAAATCACAGACAAAAAACAAAGAAACAAACAAAAGAAACCTGCATTCTGTATCCAGAGAACCAGGAAAGGGTAAGCCTAGCAAGACAGAAAATGTTTAGACAATAACCACCCTACCTCAGCCCAACTTTGCAGAAACACCTGCAGCCCCAGCCCACCCCTTGAAGGCAAGGGCCAGGTGCTGAGCCTAGCCTTCCATGTTTGCCAAGCTGCAACAAGATGATGTAACTGCTCCCCTACAGGTGCCTTATGTTGGGGAAGGCCAAGTGGGAGGTCAGGACTTTGGTTCTTGAGGAGTGCTAATAAGGCCCTGTCCCCCTGCAGTGCCAATGGAGGCCACAAGAGGCTATAAAAAGGCACCCTGCTTCTGTGCTAAGGTGGTGTCAGCGGGCATCGTAGGGAACTGGGCCTCCCACCCCTGCTCAGCAGTAATGAGGGACCCTCCCTCCAGGAGTCAAAGTTGGCCAGGTGGGAACCTGAACTTCGACTCCCACCTGGCATCAGCGAGGTGGAACCCTCTCTCTCCATGCAAGTGGTGTCAGAGGAAACCTCTAAAACAAAAGATTTAGATAAGATCCAATTTCACAATGTATTAATAATATCTCAAATGTTCAGGTTTCAATAGAAATCCGTCATACCAAGAGCTAGGAAAATCTCAACTTGAAATGTAAAAACTATCAATAGGGCTTCCCTGGTGGCGCAGTGGTTGAGAGTCCACCTGCCGATGCAGGGTACGTGGGTTCGTGCCCTGGTCCGGGAAGATTCCACATGCCGCGGAGCAGCTGGGCCCGTGAGCCATGGCCGCTAAGCCTGTGCCTGCGGAGCCTATGCTCCCCAACGGGAGAGGCCACAACAGTGAGAGGCCCGCGTACCGCAAAAGAAAAAAAAAGCAAAACTATCAATAGATATCAACACAGAGATGACACAGATGTTAGAATTTTCTAATGAAGATTTTAAAACAGCCATCATAAAAATGCTTTGAACAAGAAAAGAATTACCAACATCAGCAATGAAATGAGGGATATCAATATGGACCAAGCGGATGTGTTAAAGATAATAAGGAAATATTATAAACAGCTCTAGACACATAAACTTGACACCTTAGATAAAATGGACCAATTCCTTGAAAAGCACAAATTACTACAATACACCCAAAATAAAACATATATTTGAATAGTCCCATAACCATTAAGGCAATTTATTTTGCAATTTGAAGCTCCCCCAAAAGAAATCTTTAGGTCAGATGATTTCACTGGGAGAATTCTACCTAAAGTTTGTGAAGAATTAGATTTTCCAACTTATTTTACCAGGTCAGTATTGCCCTGATACCATCTAGACAATGGCAGTACAAAAAAGAGAAAACTGCAGACCAATATCCATCATGAGTATGAACACAAATGTCCTTAACAAAACATTAGAAATTGAATCAATGTGTAAAACAACTTATACAGCATCAGCAAGCGGGATCTAGGTTAGGGATGCAAGGCTGGTTCAGTAATCAAAACTGATCAATACAATGTACCATATTGACAGGCTAAAAACAAACAAACAAATCACATGACCATATTAAATGATGAAGAAAAAAGCAAATTTCAACACCCCATTTATGATAAAACTCCCAGCAATCTAGGGAAAGAAGGAAGTTCCTCAGCATGATAAAGAATATGTACAAAAACCCTCCATTCAATAGCAAATTTAATGATAGAAGAGTGAATGCTTTCCCCCTAAGATTGAGGACAAGGCAAGAGGTCTGCTCTCACCATTGCTACTCGATACAGTTCTGGAAGTTCTAGCTGTTACAGTCAGGCATGTGAAGGAAACGAAAGGCATATAGATCATAAAGAAACTGTGTCTATAATTCAGATGACATGGTGGTCTAGGTAGAAAATTCTAAGGAATTTCCCTCCCCCCCCCAAAAAAAAACACACTTCCTAGAGTAAGTGAGGCTAGCAAATTTGCAGGAAAGAAAGTCAATGCACAAAAAATCAATTGTGTTTATATATGATATACTAGCAATGAACATGTGGAAACTGAAATTGAAAATACAATACCAATTACATTCACTGAGAAAAAAAATGAAGTACTTAGATGTAAAGCTAACAAAGCATGTGCAGGACTCATACTGAAAACTAAAAAAACTACAAAATTACTAACACTACACGAATATGCCAGACATACGTAATTTATACATATAACTTAATTTGAAGAAAAACTTCTGTGTCTTGCTGTAAATATTATGATAATATTTTGTGAATTCAATACACTGCACTATTGTATTATCTTTTATAAAGTAATCTTTAAAAAGTGTGATGGTACCAACAGTGGTTGAGAACATAGGTTGGTAGAACTTCTATTGCAACATACCTTGGTTCAACCAATTGGCATTATCTTTTAAATGCTTAAATTATATTTGAATTGATTTGACAACACGAATAAAGAACTATTTTGTGCCATTCACTGTTCTAAGTGCTTTACATAGTCTGGCTCATTTAATTCCCCACTCCTCTAAAGCACATACTACCCACAGTGCTACTTCAAGAAATTGAGGAACAGAGGCGTTAACTCTTTTGCCTAAGATACATCAAATAAGTGGCAAAGCCAGCATTCAAACCCAGGTCTTCTTGTTCTAGTATCCATTCCTCTGTCCACTCTGTTATGCACACACTGACCCTATGGCCACCTGACTCCACTCCTAGGTAATATCTTTTAGAAATTTGTTCCAGAAAGCACATACAAAGATGTGTGTTACAGCATTGCTTGCGAATATGTGCGGACAATCCACATGTTTATGAACACAACAATAGAAGATATATTATGACATTCACACAATAAAATTTTACACAGCAGTTAAAATTAATGTACTAGAATTACATGCAACAATATATACAAATCTCAGAGACATAATGTAAGTGAAAAGCAGAAGATCATTTCTGGTAGAGGAGTACTTAAATAAAACTACAAAGAAGTAAAACTAAATGATATATTGTCTAGAGATACATGCTTTACAGTAAAAACTCTTTTTTAATGAACAAAAGATAAAAATAGTAATAATAAGTGCTTGCCTCTGGTTGGAATGAGGAGGAGGTAGACAAGGCGGAACCAAGCTTACTTTTTCTGCCTTGGTTCTTAAGTTGGCACGTTGGTTGATGGTTCAGTATTGGCTTGATTATCATTCTTTATAACATCATAAATGTTAAATATAGTGTTTGGTTTGTATCAAGTACAGTAGAATAAAAATCTTTAAAAATTAATGAAGAACAAGTTCAGGAAAAAATAGTAAGACCAAAAACTGGTTCTTAGAAGGACTCTCCCACCCACCCCCACCAAAAAAATCAAACCTTGGCAAACCTTGATCCAAAATTAATAATAACAACAACAACAATAATACAGCAACAATGACCACACTGGAAGAAAGGAAATATAGCTATTGATATACAGGAAATGTATTAAATTTATACAATACATAGGCTTTATTTTTACACATTTGAATTTATACAAAATTGTTTTTAAAATAAATTTTAAGAGCCCCAAGTTGATTCAGGAAATAGACTTTTTAAAAACCTAGAATAAACTAATATTCATCAAATGTTTACAAGTAGCCGAGCGATGAATGATGGCCAATTTGGACAGCGTGCTGGGCCCCATTCCCCGTACTGCAGGCATTAGACTCACCTGATCCTTTCTACCACCCTCTGAGGTGGGAGCTACTACTGCCTTTATAGATTTTACAGATGTGGATACTGTGGGGAGGAGAGGTGAGATAGCCTCCCAAATTTAATTAACTTCTAAGTGAAAGGTGGGGACTTGAACCCAGTGAGCTTGGCTCCAGGCAGGGATTGGAACCCAGCTGGTTTGGCTCTAGAGCCTGACATTGTGACCACCTTGCTGGGCTGGTGCTGACCTGCAGAGGCTCCCCATGCCCCAGGAGGCGCCAGACCCGGATATCACATGGTATCCTGGAGGCAGGGACACCCATGCAGATAAACTGTGCCAGAGCAGAGACAACACGGAGAACCCCCAGCCTTCATGTGATGATGATGCAGAGGCAGAGTGAGGGTGGGTACATCCTGACGTGTTTTCTGTAGCAGATGGGGAGGCTGGAAATTGGCCTGCTGGTCATGGCAATTCACAGAACTCAAGAGCTTACTATCTGCCCTCTCCGTCCCGTCTCAGCCCCACAGTCTCCACCGGCCCCTCAGCGGCCCTGCACTGGGCACTTCTTTGACCCTTGTTGGACAGGTGATCATACCCTGGCCCCTCTGCTAGTGACTCCTGCTCCCAGGAGGCTGGGCTGGGGTTCAAAAATCTGGACCCTACAGCCGTATTGCCAGTAAAGATAATTAGTGTCCTCCTCCTGCCTTAGAAAACCAAACAGAACTTCCTCCGGACAGAAGATGACTGATTATATAAGATTGTCCAGGAACAATGCTCCTCTTTTACCCATAGTCACTCAGAAGCAGATGCAGAATTTGGCATGGAGGCCGGGTAAGGGCACTTTGCCTTTGTATTCTACACTCTTCTGTTCGTTTTTTTCCTCCAAGAAATGAATTCATGTTATTATTCTGATACCAATTCTGCTGTGTGGGTTTTACTCCCACACCACCAAGCAATTCTCCAATACCAACTGGGTGCTCTACAATTCAACTCAGTTCTTATACTATTTACCTGGAGCGGGCATCTGATCCCACAGGGGAAGGGTTCAGTCCTACAAGACTGCCTTCCCCCTTCCCGACACACATTTCAGATGCCAATCAAATCCAGGCTGTCAGCGGTGCTTCTGACCCACTGGCTACAGATCAGAGGTCCCCAAAACTCCCCACATTGGGTTCAACTAATTTGCTAGAGTGGCTTACAAAACTCAGAGAAATAGTTTCTTACTAGATTACTAGTTTGTTATAAAAGGATATAACTCAGGAACAGGCAGATGGAAGAGGACGCTCCCGGAATCTCCACACGATCACCAGTCTGGAAAGCTCTCCTAGTACAGTCCTTTCGGGTTTTATGGAGGCTTCATTACATAGACAGGATTAAAATCATTGGTTACCAGTGATTGATTCCACCTCCAGGCTCTCTCCCTTCCCCAGAGCATGGGTGGGGCTGAAAGTTCCAACCCTCTATTCACCGGGATGGTTCCCTGGCAACCAGTCCCTATCCTTAGGGGCTTTCCAAAAGTCACTTCATTAACACAAATCCAGGTGTGGTCAAAAGGGGTTTGTTTTGAATATCAAGACACCTCTATAGCTCTTATCACTAAGGTAATTCCAAGGGATTTAGGATCTCTGTGCCAGAAACACAGATGAAGACCAAATTATATATATTTCTTATAAATCACAATATCACACGTGGGTTGTGCAAAGTTTTTAGAGAGGTAAAAAGGGCTGGTGCCATTTACACAGCAGAACTTTTATAAAGGATCAAACTTAACTTACACGATAGCTGCATGGTCTGCACCTGGACCATAGCAGGTACTCAGAAAGAACATTATTTTGTCAATTTAAAATGCTTTATAGAAGTAGATGAAGTGAGGTGATGGGATCTCAGAGCCCCGTGACCTTCTGGGAATCATCTGCAAAGATGTGAGGACGGTGAGGAGGGCAACATCAGCGGCATGGGCTCTAGACACCTTCCCCTTTTTTTTTGCAGTACACGGGCCTCTCACTCTTGTGGCCTCTCCCGTTGAGGAGCACAGGCTCCGGACGCATAGGCTCAGCGGCCATGGCTCACGGGCCCAGCTGCTCCGCGGGATCCTGCTCCATGGGATCCTCCCGGACCGGGGCATGAACTCGTGTCCCCTGCATCGGCAGGCGGACTCTCAAGCACTGCACCACCAGGGAAGCCCTCACCGCCTTATTGATAGAAACAGCCCCTTGCACTCACCGTGGGCCAAGTACCTGGAAGACAAGACAGAGCAGAGGACCACACCAGCATTCCGGGAAGAATGAAGGAGGGAGCAGAGGCTCTGCAGGAAGGCTCAGCTCTGGTGTCTCGCCTGCCCTGGGCCCCTCTGCTAGGCTTGCAGGACCTTACCTCAGCACCTGTGCCAAGCTGGGAACTCTCTCCTCGTTTGGGAAATTGCTTTTGTCTTTCCACACACGAGGAAGCTGAGGCCCGCAGGCTGAAGTCCGGCTGCCCAGCTTTCTGGCTCAGGGTTCCTGCTCCTCAAGTGCACGTGGGCCCTTAGCTGCTGCCTCCCACCCACACCGTGCAGTTTGCAGGGCTGAGGGCGAAGGCCAGACCAAAAGCCACCAGGCAGTTCCTTAGAGTGTGCGGTCTGCAACACCCCCAGTACGAATATTTTAGGCCCGTGTCATCAATACCTGAGCAATTCTAGAGCCGCTGAGGCCCTGGCCTGGGAGGAGGGGTTAGTGGCTGGGGGCCTTGGCATCATCCCCTGTCCTCTGCTCTGCGAAACTCGGGCAGGTCATGCAGACCAAGCGGTGTGCAACCTGGGCCTAAGGAGGGAATTCCATGGTTCTGTCGTCCGGCTTTGGCTTGCCAGGGGTCTGGCCTTCCTGCTCACTCTGAAACCACCTAGAGAGGGCCTTTGGGAACACTCTGAGGCCGCTGTTGGCGCTGCCAGAGCTGAAGAGTGTGCAGAGATAAGGCTGTGATGCCCAGGGCCTGCCCCGGAGCACAGAGAGCCTGGACCGCCCATTCTCAAACTCTGGGGAGAGGGAGGGCCCACTGCTGCTTTGCCAAGAGGCAGCTGCCTGCAAGGGGAATTGCTCAAGAAGGGATGTTTTTAACAGTTTTACCCATTTGTTCTTGGATTTAGTAAACATTGGCCAACCACTAGTTCTTCCTTACAAGGGTGACCAGTTGGGAGCAAGGTCACTTGGCCCTGAAGGGCAAATGGTTACCTGCAGAGGAGTCTACCTTCTTGCATTTTCTATCAGGGAAAGCAAAGAATTGTATACAGAACATTCAGAGCTGCTTGAAGATGTTGCCACACTTGCCAGATTTTGGAGCTGCGGTTTTCCTTTGGGCTAAATCTCGGAACCACCAGCAGAAGAAGAAATCTCCTCTGGGGAGGAAGGTCAAAGTCATCATGTAGCTCAAACAGTTATTTTGGGGCGCCACCTAATGGTTAAAGGTCCAAACTGCTCATCTCAAGGTCAGGCGGAGGTAGGGGTGGGGAGGGCGAGGATGGGGAGGGTGCAGGCAGAGAGGTCGGAGGGAAGGTGGCTTTCCCCACCACGTGGGCTCTGAGACCTGGGAAGAGCACATGCACCGAACGTCACTCCAATCCTAGGACCCGCCTTTGCTTCTTTCTCTGACCCCGCTCGCAGCCGTTTTATTGGGCATACTCTGACATTCCTGGTGGAAATGCAACAGGACATAGCTCGATGGAGATAATTGGCGATATCGAGCAAAATCATGTGTGCTTTTGCCCTTTGACCTGGCATTCTAGGGAGCCACGCCAAAAATACTCTGGAAAAATAATGATAATAATAATATTAATGTGTGACGTACTAGGCACTGCAGGATTTTTCGTTACAGCAAAGGACTCAGAATAACTCAAATGCCCATCACAGGGGCCTGATGACATACACTGGCCTACATCCCCACAAACAATTCCAGCCAGTGGTCCAGGCTCTGCAGTGGTGACAAATAACACTCAGAGCCCAGTCTGGAGTGGGGCTGGTCCCTGGGGCGGTGGGGAAGGACAGCAGGGCGAGCCCAGAGCCCGTAGTTAAGGAGCCTTCTACTCACACCTCATTCCTAAAAGCCAGCTTTGTGTGCCGACTTTGTGTGTCCACCATTGTGTTTCCCGCATCTGTGGCCAGTGTGTTCCTGCTGAGCGCCCACCTTGTGTCTTGATTCTGTGTGCCTGACATGGTATACTCAGTACTGTGTGCCTGGCATTTGGCACCAGGCACTGTGTGTCTGACTTTGTGTACACAGCACTGAGTGCCAGCTCGTGTTTGCCCGGAGTTGTGTGCTCAGCGTTGTGCATCTGATACAATGTTGTATGTCCAGGGTGTGTACCTCACACGTGTGCTCAGCATCTTGTTCCTGGTGTGTGTGCATGCCTGGGACAGTGTGTCCACGGTTGTGTGCCCTGTGCTGTGTGTCTAGTTCTGTGTGCCCAGCATTATATGTTGCATGGTGTTGCCTGGCGTTGTGTGTCCGGAATTGTGTTCCTGGAGTGTGGACCTGGCCTTGTGGGCTGAGACTGTGTGCCCAGCATCGTGTGCCTGGCTCTGTGTTCCCAGGATTTTGGTCCTGCCGCGTGTACGCGGTGTGTGCCTCTGGCACGTACTGCAGCCTTGTGAGCTCAGTGTTGTGTTCCCAGATATCAGGCCTGGTCTGGGGTGCCTCCCAGGGGTTGTCTGATGTGTGTGTCTATTGCCTGAGGTCTTGTGCGCAGCACCAGGTAGTGTGGGCCCACTGTTGTGTGCATGGTGTTTTGTGCATTTGGGTTCCTGGCAGTTGTGCCTGGTGTTATACTCTGAGCGTGTGCCAGGCTTCTGTGCCCCAAGTGTGTGTGCCTGACACTCGTGTCAATGTTTTGTGCCTGGTGTTATGTGCCCCACAGAGTACGCATAGCGCTGTGTTGTGGCGTGTGTGTCTGGTGTATGTTACTAGCATATGCTCTTGCCATGTGTAGCTGGCATAGTGTCAGCTTCTGTTCCTGCTGTGGGTGCCAGGCATGTCCCCGGTGTGTGTGTGTTCCTATCATGTGTGCCCGGCTTGCTGGGCTGTCATTGTAGGCCTGACTTCGTGTGCCAGTGTTGTGGTGCTGGTGCTGCGTGTTTGGTGATGCATGCTTGGCGTGTGTGTCCACTCTCGTGGGCCTGGAGTGTGGGCCTGTGTGTGGCCAGTGTTTCCTGCCCAGTGTGTGTGCCTGGTGCTGTGTCCTGGCGACGTGTGTCCTGTGATGTACACCTTGTGTTTGCAGCCTGGGCACTGGCGAGTGTGCCCGGTGTTGTGTGCCCAGCCTGGCACGTGTATGTGGCATTGTGTACCTGGCGCCCAGCGGCCCCATTGCGCAGCTTAGTCCTGACTCACGCCTGCTGGAGGCACTGGTGTGGCTGCACCATCCCTCTGCAGGGTGGGGTTCAGGGCCCATCCTAGCCTTGGCCCCGTGCGGGTCCATGTAGCCCCTTCCTCTCCATGAGCTCACATCCCTGTTAACACACTTCTGCTCGGAAGACTCCCAAGTGTAGCCTCTTCGGGGGATCAGCCTCCATCTCAAAGACACCCCATTCATTTGGAGAGTCCCAGCAGGGTAAGATGACTCACGCAGGCCTCGTCTCCTGGGCCTGGTGAGGCTGCAGACAGAGCGGAGTTCCTGGAGAGGCCTCAGGCCCAGTCGGGCACTGCCATCCAAGCCTGAATGTGGAGGAGACTTGTTCCCCCAATTCTATGTTGTCCCCAAAGCAGCATGACTCCCAGCTCACATCTCACACATCTCCCTCAAAAATCGCCCCTTCGTCTCTGCTTCCCTTTCCCTGTGGGGCACAGAAGGAGTTCCCAGGGCTTCCTTGCAGGGTAAAACCCTGCTCCCCTCTCAGGCCCTCCTCCTCTTATCCCCAGGCCCCTCCCGGGCCCCCTCTTCGCACGCAGACATGGGTTTGGACGGGCCTCCAGTTCCCAAGGGTGACGTGTGTCCTGCCCAGGAAGGGTGTCTGCACGGTGTAAGTTCGCGGGCCCTGCAGGGGCCACCATACATCCAGTCCTGCAGGCCCAGCCCCCCCGGGAACAGCAGCAAAACCCAACACCAAGGCTAAGGACAGGCTGTGACAGCACATCGCGTGCGGGGCCTTGGAATTTTGAGGTGATTGTAGATTTCTGTGCAGTTATATGTCCGAATGCCTCAATCACATCTTTTTCTCTTTAAATTTTCCCAACTATTACCTAGCTTTGCAAAAATTAGCTCTTTCTACTCTGAGGGTCATGAGAGGGGACCGTATAGAAAAGTTTCTTGTCTGAAGCTCTGGGACACTAATTTCATTAAGCACCAACTATGACAGGGGTCATGATTAAGATCAAGGATTAGAAACACTGTCTTTGTCTACTATCAGCCTGTTTCCCACCCATGAAACTTTTATTTTAAAATATGAATTTGTAACCAAAAGTATCACATTAATAAAAAAAAAGGAGGTAGCTTCCCCTCCCACCTTGACTGGGCCCAGTTCTCAGGTCTCCTGGCTGAGCGCGACACCTCCTGATGCAGCCACCAGGTGGCAGAGCCCACTCTGTCCAGGGAAGCAGGTCCTTGGTCGCCTCTTCCATAGCTGGACGAGGGACCTTTGCCTGTTTCAAGAGCCTGTCTCATCTCAGACCCCTTCTGAATGGGGATAAGAGGTGTAGACGTCAAAGTCAGTCAATGACTTGGACCTCCAGACAAGCGGAAGAGGTGAACGTCATTCAAAGCAGGGAGATTATCATACTAAGTGAAGTAAGCCAGACAGAGAAAGACCAATATATGATTTCGCTTATATGTGGAATCTAAAAAAATGATACAAATGAACTTATTTACAAAACAGAAACAGACCCACAGACATAGAAAACAAACTAATGATTACCAAAGGGGAAATGGGGGGAGGGATAAATTAGGAGTTTGGGATTAGCAGACACAAACTACTATCTATAAAACAGACACCTAACAAGGACCTACTGTATAGCACAGGGAACTATACTCAATATTTTGTAAAAATCTATAAGGGAAAAGAATCTGAAAAAATAGACATATATGTACATAAAACTGAATCACTTTGCTGTACACCTGAAACTAACACAACATTGTAAATCAACTATAATTCAAAAAAATTAAAATAAAAGCAGGGAGTTTAAAAATGTATAGAAAAGCAGAAACCCAACTGTATAACAAGCATTTACAATACGTGTGTGTGTGGGGGTGGGTGGCTATTGGATGCTTTAATTTTAATTTAATGTCTTAAAATCAGGACTTGCCTGTGTTTCCCTGCTGGCCGTCAGAAGCATCCAATCCTCCACCTCTGTTTATCTCCTTAATATGAGGGTCTGGGTGGGAAGGGTCTCAGAGACTGCGTTCTCTGGGACTCTCTGACCAAAAGGAAGTCAACCAGAGACATCCCCTCCTGAAATCCCAGGACTGTTCAGGTTTGAAGCAAACCTGATACAGGTGCTGTTGTCTGGGGCTCAGCTCTCTGGATCCTGCAGCATCCTGATGCCACAACCCTTCCTGCTCAATCCTGGAGGCTGTGCTATGGTCCTGCCCTGACTCAGGTTTCCTGCAGTTCCTGAGATGCTGATGTTATTTTTCTTTTCAGTGCTCTTATATATGTATTTTCTTCTTCTTTCTAAGCACACAGAGCCCTGTGGGAGGCACTGTTGTGTGTTAGGACCGTCGCTGACCTATACCCACCCTGTCAGGTCAGGCCTGGTTCAGTGCCCTCTGTTCTGGGAAACCCTCTACACTCCCGGGGAGACCCCCAGAGCTACCCTCGTGACCCAGAGCTCAGGGAGCACACGTACCTCAGTCCCACGCTGCCCTTGGCTCTGGGGAGCATGGGAAAGTGCCTCTCCCACAGGGCGAGGGTGGGGGTTTGCACGTCTGTTGCTACGTGTGTGGGAAATTAAATCTCATATTGTATTTTGCAGCTAATTATGTCCATGCTCTGTCTTATCCAGTTCAGCTTAAAGGACCAAAGTCCTCCAGAGTCCCTGCTGCCTCAGGAGAGCTCGCTGTGCCCTATGAACCTTCCCCGCTGCTGCAAGTTCTGGAAAGGACCTCTCAGAAAACAGGCTTTTGAATTTTTAAATTTACATTTAAAAGTAGTTGTTTGATATTTGAATATGGTCAGGCTCTGAAATTGTGTATTCTAATACAGAATGAATGAAAGGTGGTCGCATAGAGGGCATTCCACTAAGAGACGAAGAGAGTGACAGCCGGTCTGTGACAAGGTCACTGTAGCCAGCCTTCGAGTCCCTACGATTATCTGCACTGGGATTCAGCTTGTGTGAGGACCGGGACCTTCGGGCTGGAATCTTTACCTGAGGCTACTGTGGAGGACAGGATTGGGCCTCGGAGAGTCCTTGTTAGTCTGAGAGTCTCCTGGGTGGTCTGTTTGCTCTTTGACACCCTTTTACGTCCTGGTCTGGGTTGTTCCTTAACATTTACTTCATTTCCGAACAGTTCACCACGTTCTCAGAAAGGAGAGTGAGTTGAGTTACAACCATTGTTCTGTGTGGTCCGGTTGGTGCCAGGCAGGGCTGTGATCTTGGTATTTTAGAATGTGTCTGATGTGGGTTTCTGTTTGGTCTTTTGGGGAGACCCAAGTGAAGCCTACCACAATTCTGGAGAGTGTATGTTTATTGAGCAGCAGAGGATTCATGGGTCATGGACACAAAGAGCGTCTTGCTTTTCCAGTGAGTTCATAAAGGAAATGGGCCCAGTCTGAATCTTGAGTGGGCTTGGGGACTCACAGATGGGACCTCACTCACAGAAGGAAGGTTTTCTTTTCAGGCTACAGGAGAGGAACGTGTCGAGGACAGAGGTGGGGCCAGCCCTGGGTTTTACAGGGTGGTGTAGGATTCCTAGTGATGATGCAAACGATGCAGGTAGGATTAGAAAAGGACGACAGGAGCCAGATCCAGAAGGTCTTGATCGGAATTGGGATCAGGGAGGGGTTTAAGTATTTAGGTAGCTTGCTTAATATTTTTTGTCCTATGCACAACAATCCAAGTGGGGAAAGACTGTAGGGCAACCACCGTGCCCCAGTCCTCGTGGGAGGTGAGGCACGTGTGAGGCAGGGGTGGAGAGCAGATGGGATGTGAGGGCTCGACGAAACCTAGTTCCTGATTGGTCAGGGAGCCGGAGAAGGGGCTGGGATCTGGGGCTTCCAGCTCACGCAGGAGCAGGGAGGACCAGGGAGTCACGCAGAGCTGGAGCGTCTGGCTAGCTTGTCCGTTCCGTGGTTCATCTTTGTTTCATATATTTCGTCATATCTTTTACCCGTGTGTGAGGAGCAAGAGGACCTTTTCCCAATTAAAGGAAAAAATATTAATCCTTTTTTTTTTTTAACAGCTTGCCTTAATGGCTACTGTTAGGACGTGGTATGTCAGCCTAAGGCTCATAATTTCATTAACTTGGAAATATTAACGTATGGGCAAAGTGCAATGGGAAGCCACTTATACATTTCATAGCTTGACATTGATGAATGTATTAGGGAAACAGTTACTTAACATCGCAACCTGGCGGTATCGTCTAGGGAGGGTGAAGGGGGGCGACGTGCCAGTGGGTATCAAATGTGCAAACCGGTAAGGGAGACCTAGATGCGCCTCCATTTGGCAGATCTCTTCCAAGCTGTGCTGTGCGGGTTAGGATTGAGTGGGGAATAAAGATGGTCCAGAGTCAGGCCTGCCTCCCCCAGTGCTGTGGAGGAAGTGGAAAGGCCCTGGTCCTCTTCAGGGTTGGATGTCTGAGGTTTTTGCTGTGGCCTGTTCCCAGGGTCCCTACCAACCCCTATTCCTGGTGAGAGAATGCTGGATACCCAGGGACACCCTGACACTCGGTTCATAATTACTGAGGAAATGCTGACAGAATTCCAACTACACACACGCAGGGGATATTTTAGTGATCAGCAGAATAGCCCAAGAAAGTCATTAGGAAATTACAGGCTGAATATTAGCTGAGAAAAGGCAGGAAATTGAATGAAGTCCGCATGAGGGCACAGGAAGGCATTCTTCTAGCTGTCTGCTCAGAAAGGTCTTTGAAGGATGGCAAATCAGTGTGTCGGAGATGAAACTGGGCCCTGAGATCAGCCCCTGCGAACAACCCGTGAGAAGGAGGCTAGCTGGCCAAATAGGTAGCCTTCCTGGAGACCTTTCCTTTCTGCTGCATGTTTGCGGTTGGCTCAGAATCCAGGTGCATGAATCCAGCCAATTTACAGTGGACAGAAAAAGCGTGCAAGAGTTCAGTTAGAGGATTGCACACAGGCTGTGCAAATCAGCCATAAACACTGCCTGGGGCCTCCATCCCCGTGTCCAGAAAGGATAGGGAAAGCGCTGTCAGGTCCACCCTGCTGAATGCTAGAACCCCAGAGGGAGCCTGCAGTCTGTCCACGGAACTCTACTTATATCTGCCAACAGAGAAGTTCTCTGCCAGTACGGTGACTATAAATGAGAAGATTTCAGGTAAGCCCGGGATGACAGAAAAATAAGGCAGACAATATGAGGTTGTGTTTCCCAGGCCTTCTGCCAGGGGTCTCTTAAATATCTCTGTCCAACAGCAGAGGCTGCCTCTCTAAATGTTGGAGGGCTCCTGACTCTGGCTTCATCCCTGGGTGCTCTGTGCTGTTTCCTCTGTGCTTCTTCCCTTTGACTGGAAGCACTTCTCTCTTAAGATGTGTTCAAGCGACCGTCACGATGCAGTCGTGTGAGTCTCGGGGGTGCCTGTCGTCTTCCCCCTGGGGTCAGCCTCACTGCAGTCCTTCCACCCCTGTAGTTGTTTTCCCAGTGAGCACTCTGCCACGTGTGTTGACAAAGGGACAACCAGAGCAGATGTCAGGAAACCAAGTGGGGCCTGCCCTGTCAGTCACCCTAGAGAACAACCCTTCCCTGGGGAAGGTGTGTAAACTAAAGACACTTTGTGCCAGACCGGAAAGCTGAGGCACTCTGAAAAGCTTCTTGTTACAAGGCTGCACGTGTGCACACGTGTATGGGCACGTGGGGTGGGGAGGTGGTGTGCACAGGGAGGAAGGGACAGAATGGAAGCAGGACTCAGACAAGGGTTCCTTTGTTTTTCT
Organism: Delphinus delphis; assembly: GCF_949987515.2. Lineage (NCBI taxonomy): Eukaryota > Metazoa > Chordata > Mammalia > Artiodactyla > Delphinidae > Delphinus > Delphinus delphis. Next base: position 125,116,166 of record NC_082684.1, on the reverse strand, counting down.
GATTATCTGCTAAAGATGACGAATGTCAGGATTACAGAGGATCAGAAGTGGGATCTCCAAGCTCACTCCCCTGACTTTAGCCAGGAGGCGGGGGGCGGAGTGGGGGGTGTACTGAAAATCCAGCTAAAAGGCCCCAGGACTCACATTCCAGCCTCCTGAATCCTACTGCACCACCTACCTCTGCAAGTCCTGGGGATGCAGATCCTGATAGGGCCACCAACTACTCTGCGTTCTGCACGATGGCATTTCCTCTGCCACTCTGCTCCCTCCTGGATGAATTCTGCACGGGCCGCTGAGCAGGGTGATTGGGGTGCCACCAATGTGTGCAATCCTCCCAGCCTGCCAACGCAAGCTGAACTGATTCCAATTATGTTAAGAAAGCTGAAGATAACTCGAGGTTCTGTTGTATTGAGTCCTTTTCTAAAGTGAAGAACATTTAAATAGATTACAATTGTATATTCTTGGCCATTTTCTGTTGGCTGGTGGAGGGACTGGAAGGAGTGAATAATAGAGTCGATTCTTAGAGCGGAAAATGGCTTGTTTCCGGCTCATAGGAAGTTCCGTGGCTTTTGAAATATGATTAAGCGTGGTGTAAACGAAGCCTTGGCAGGTGTTCAATGCAGCAACACTACTCTGCAGATCTGTTCTGCCCCAGGTCTGAGTTGTGTTCTTGGGATATAAAGCTGAGTGAGGCATCACTAGTCATCTTTCAGCCTCACGGCAAGCAAAGGAGGTCCCTGGTGTCTTGAAAACGCAGAAGACAGAGCCACTGACACTTCCAGGAGGTAGATGGATCGGAGGAAAGCTGTAGGGAGGAGGCAGCCTTTGACTGAATCTTGAGGCAAACCAGGTGGGGTCCAGGACAGAGGAGGCAGAGGGCCATGAATCCTCGGTCTGGTTTGGGTAGCCAGAGGCTGGAAGGCAGACTGCCTGGTCGAAGTGGCTGGACTTGAAGGTGGACGGGCAGGGTGGGTCTCCAGGGGCACAGTGCTTTGAAGAGGAAGGATGTGGTCTGTGTTTCAGAACAAGGACTCTGACAGCGGTAGGAGGATGGGGCAGGGCTGCTGTCATTGCAGGGGTATTGGGGACTTTGTGTGGATGACACAGGACTGAACCTGGCCCTGCAGAGGAGCAGAGGGACAGGAGCGGTGGACGTGTCTGGGGCAGAGTGGACGGGACTGTGGGGAGGAGAGGGAAGGAGGACTTGGGGACACAGCTGAGGTCCCCAGCTTGGAGGCCGAGAGAAGGACAACACTTCTGGGTGACACAGGGCACTTGGCAGAGGTGGCAGTTTCAGGGAGAAAAAGGATGCACTCATTTATTTTTCATTTTTTATTTTAGAATAATTAGACCTACAGAAAAGTTTTTAAACCAGTACAAAGAATTATTATAAACACTTCACACAGCTCCCCCTAATTGTTAATAATGGTATAATTATCAAAACCAGGAAGTGAACATGGAAACAATACCATTAATTGAGCTACAGACTTCACTGAAATTTTATCAGCCAATGTGCCGGGTTTTTGTTTCTCTGAGTTGAGGTGCTAACAGACAAACTTTGGTCTCAGGGGAGTAACATGTATAATGAGACCTTTGTTTTCTTTTTCCATCAATGCTCTGTACTTTGCTTTGTTGGCCTTTTTGGTGGATATATTCTTTATACTATTTCTTTTTCAATCCCTTTGATGACATTTTATTTTACATATGTATACACATATATCCAGTATATACACATATCATATTGCATGCCAGCTCTCCCTCCCCTCCACTGTCTCAGAATTGTTTTTATTTGCAAGACTTAAATCCCCTTACCTGTATTGTAAGAAATGTCTTAGAAGTGTCAGCTACCTAACATCACTATGCGCCCGCATGGCACTGTCTGCTCCATCAGCCCTGCAGGTAGAGGCACCAGCACAGAGTGGGGCCCTCAGAGCTGGCCCTGCTCCTGACTGTTTGGCCGTACACAAGCATCCTGTTACACTTTCTGTTTTTGCCCTCCTGACTCTTTCAGTTTCTCTACTTTTTTCTAAGCAATGGTAACTTGTGCTCTTTCTCTTTCTCTAGTGATTTTGAAGGAGACATTCTCTTCAAGCTCCTAGTGGTTGCCTTTAGGTTGGTGGAACTCTCCTGTAGGTTCTTACTGAAGGTCTCCATGCTGTCCCACCCAGGGGACTCCTGTGGCCTTCAGCCCATCTTCCTTCCCAGTGATCTCTCTCCATGGCAGTTCCCAGGATGCTGCATGTGCACTGCTCCCCTTGCTGTGCCCCTCTCCTGCTTCACTCTGCAGGTTAGATTGCCTCGGGCCTTGGGCCTGGGATGGTTCCTCGTCTCTCTCTGCATCTGTCCCAGGTGACCTCCTTCATTTTATTGCTCTAAGTTCCGCTCCCCATCCACATCTCCAGCTAAGATCTCTCTTCTGAGCTTCAGATTTCTGTAGTTGACTGCCCTCTGGAGAGCTCAGCTTGGATGTGCCACAGGGAGCCAAAACCTAACAGGTTCCTGACTGCACACAGAATCCCCACTGCTCTCCTGGCCCTCACTCCGTGTGGCCATTCTTTTTCTCTCCTTCCCTTCACTCGCCACAACCAAATCATCAGCAAATCCTGCAGATTCTCTCTTATGTCTACGTATCACTCATTCACATCTCCCTGATTCCCCATCACCCATGAACAGCTCTTCGCTGAACAATTGCAAAAGCTTTCTGAATGATCTCATTCACTTTCCAAAGCAGCCTTTACTCAGAGGGTGGACTGGTCTTCTGTAATTGAAAGCCAAATTATGTCCCTTCCTTGCTTAGGGAAACATGGGCTTATCTGTTGAAGATGGGAGTGCAAAATGTTACAGAACATAATGCAGGGCAATTGGGAATTTGTATCAAAATGACAAATGCACTTACCTTTTGATTCAGCAGTACCTTCTGGGAATTTGTCTCCTGCATGTGTTTGCACACATGGGAAGTGATATACATACAAGCTTATCCTCAGCAGCACTGAAACAGCAAAGTATGGCAAACAACTCAAAAGCCCACCAGTAGGAAACTGGATACATAAGCTATGGTCTAGCCCCACAATAGAATTCCTTGAAGCAGCAAAAGAAACAAAGATTGAGGAAGCTCCCATATGCTGCTATGAAAATATCTCTAGAAAATCCTGTTGCATGAAAAAAGCAAGTTGAAAATAGTATTTCATAGTATGCCATCTTTTATATAAGAAAGAAGAATTTATGTTTGCTTGAGGTTGGGGTTGATGAGGTAGACAAGAACAGGGGTAGAAGTGGGATTCCTCATTGCATTCGGTGTTAAAGTGTTTTGATTTGATTTTTGAACCTTGTTGAATATACTATTGATACACAGGCCTCCCCTACACTAAGTGCTCAGTTCCCTGCCAACCTCAGTTCTCTCCCAACTTCAGGGCCCGCCTGAAATGCTTATCGCCCTTCTTGAGCAGCTGGGTCTTCTCAGGTTTCAGGGTGCAGCTTACACGCCACCCAGAAAGGACCTTGCTGACCAAGCAGCACACAGGAGTTTGTCTTGTTTCATTATCTGCCCTTAATGCCCTGTTTGCTACATTCATGCAACATTCTGTACAGTTTGCAATTTCCTACTTTGTTGTTAGTTTGTTTATCTCCGCTACTCATCAGTTAGTCCAAGAGAGCAAACATCACTTCAGCTCATTCAAAATCCCAAGCTTTCAATATGTTTCTTGAGAAAATGAAAGAACATGTTTAAGCCTGTATTTATCTGATCAAAGTTTTCTAGCAAAGTCATGAACGAAATTACTTTTCTCCCCCATATTGATTGAAGAATTTTGCTCACTTTACCTTCTTTTGGTCTTTCAATCTCCCTTTGAAAGTTATATAACTGATAGTTAACATTTAAATATTCATTTAAAAGAAAAGAATTTTGAATTGTGCATGAAGCTTTGTTACCATATTTATAACATTTATTTATACCCAATCCATATGTTCAAACTGTTTCAATGTTTAACTGCCAACTCTTCTATGACTTTTTAGTTCTTGTTTTCGTGGGTTTTTTTTTTATTTTCATGTTTCTCTCACTCTGCTTCAATAATCCTTTTAATATTTTTTTCACCCCTCAGGAAGTGTATGGAAGTGGTGGATTTTCTGAGACCTGGTAATGCTGCCTTTCCTTGTGACCCGTAGGTTGTCTGAATTTTACATTCCCTCTTCCCCACCTATTCCTTCCAAGGCTCAGGAGACACTCCAGGGCATCTCCTGACATTGGCTAGCACAGGGTTTTTAGTTTCTTTCTTGTTAAAATTTAAAAATGTCACTACGGTTTCTGTATTGTTCTTTTTGCATTAGTATTATTTGAAAATAGGAAGCCTATCATAAATGTGGATTAAAATCTTGGCATTTGTAGCAACACAGATGGACCTAGAGATTATCATACTAAATGAAGTAAGCCAGGCAAAGACAAATATCACGTAATATCACTTATATGTGGTATCTAAAAAAATGATACAAATGAATGTATATACAAAACAGAAATAGACCCACAGACATAGAAAACAAACTTATGGTTAGCAAAGGGGAAAGGTGGGGAGGGATAAATTAGGAGTTTGGAATTAACATATATACACTACTATATATAAAATAGATAACCGGTAAGGACCTACTGTATATACTCAACATTTTGTAATAACCTAAGGGAAAAAAACAGAAAAAGAAAATATATATATATATATAACTAAATCACTTTACTGTACACCTGAAAATAACACAACATTGTAAATCAACTATACTTCAATAAAAAAGATAGAATTAAAACAAAACAAAACAAAAAAATCTTGGGTTTTTGCTTTTGTTTTGTTCAGGAAACACTTTTCTTCTGCAATACCAGGAACTATTATTTTAACTGGCATGGGAGGGGATAGATATTATTAAGTTTTAATTCTAAGGAATTATTTTATAATTTAATTTTATAGGGTCTGAGTAAAGCGTTAGCAATTAAATTTCCCAGTTTATTTTTTATTTCATTTTATTTTTTTACATCTTTATTAGAGTATAATTGCTTTACAATGGTGTGCTAGTTTCTGCTTTATAACAAAGTGAATCAGTTATACATATACATATGTTCCCATATCTCTTCCCTCTTGCATCTCCCTCCCTCCCACCCTCCCTATCCCATCCCTCCAGGTGGTCACAAAGCATCAGGCTGATCTCCCTGTGCTATGTGGCTGCTTCCCACTAGCTATCTACCTTACATTTGGTAGCGTATATATGTCCATGCCACTCTCTTGCTTTGTCACAGCTTACCCTTCCCCCTCCCCATATCCTCAAGTCCATTCTCCAGTAGGTCTGTGTCTTTATTCCTGTCTTACCCCTAGGTTCTTCATGACTTTTTTTTTCTTAAATTCCATATATATGTGTTAGCATATGGTATTTGTCTTTCTCTTTCTGACTTACTTCACTCTGTATGACAGACTCTAGGTCTATCCACCTCATTACAAATAGCTCAATTTCGTTTCTTTTTATGGCTGAGTAATATTCCATTGTATATGTGTGCCACATCTTCTTTATCCATTCATCCGATGATGGATACTTAGGTTGTTTCCATCTCTGGGCTATTGTAAGTAGAGCTGCAATGAACATTGTGGTACATGACTCTTTTTGAATTATGGTTTTCTCAGGGTATATGCCCAGTAGTGGGATTGCTGGGTCATATGGTAGTTCTATTTGTAGTTTTTTAAGGAACCTCCATACTGTTCTCCATAGTGGCTGAGCCAATTCACATTCCCACCAGCAGTGCAAGAATGTTCCCTTTTCTCCACACCCTCTCCAGCATTTATTGTTTCTAGATTTTTTGATGATGGCCATTCTGACTGGTGTGAGATGATATCTCATTGTAGTTTTGATTTGCATTTCTCTAATGATTAGTTATGTTTAGCATCCTTTCATGTGTTTGTTGGCAGTCTGTATATCTTCTTTGGAGAAATGTCTATTTAGGTTTTCTGCCCATTTTTGGATTGGGTTGTTTGCTTTTTTGTTACTGAGGTGCATGAGCTGCTTATAAATTTTGGAGATTAATCCTTTGTCAGTTGCTTCATTTGCAAATATTTTCTCCCATTCTGAGGGTTGTCTTTTGGTCTTGTTTATGGTTTCCTTTGCTGTGCAAAAGCTTTGAAGTTTCATTAGGTCCCATTTGTTTATTTTTGTTTTTATTTCCATTTCTCTAGGAGGTGGGTCAAAAGGGATCTTGCTGTGATTTATGTCATAGAGTATTCTGCCTATGTTTTCCTCTAAGAGTTTGATGGTGTCTGGCCTTACATTTAGGTCTTTAATCCATTTTGAGCTTATTTTTGTGTATGGTGTTAGGGAGTGATCTAACCTCATACTTTTACATGTACCTGTCCAGTTTTCCCAGCTCGACCTAAGAGTCAATGTTGTGCAACTAGGTTGCTTTCTTAAAAATGAAGATGTGGGTCCAAGCTACATGCTTCCCAGGAATCTATATCACTTTAATTTTCATGGCACACTTGTGAGGTCTGCGATGTGAACACATAGCAGATCTAACTCTAAATCTGCTAGGATAATCTTGGAGTCAGGAGATCACCAAATCTTTTGATGATTTGCGAGACCCATTGCTCCCAGCTGATGCTGCAGAAGAAAAATAAAGCTACCTTCTAAAGTGAGAGCTAAAAGTAGTGTTGCTACTCCACTTTTACAACAAAAAAGAGGTAGCCTGACCTCAAATTGATGACATATTTTGAACCCATTGGAAAGCTCAGGTCACAGAGCAACTCACCAGCCCAAATATAAGGAGAGTCAGTGCCTGCGGGAAAGAGGAGATGCAAGTATTCACTCCTCTGGGGTCTATTCAACTGAACCCAGATAAATTCAGCTAGAGTTGTTAACAAATTAGTTACCATCAAGTGCAGGCTTGTGAGACAGTGTACAACCCCTGGGAGGCCATAGAAACTGGGAGATTCAGGATCCATTTGTGGGCTCTTTCTCTGTTAACACTACCGGGCACTCACAGTAAAGATCAGAAGGAGACGTGAAATGCCTGTTGTTGTGCAGTGAGTGAGAAGATGAACAACCCTGTGAGAAGGCAAGAAATCCCACCTGAATCTTTCTGCTCCATCACCACCAAAGAAAAGAGTCTTCATTCGTGGGTGGAAGGGCAAAAAATGCTGCTTCTTTTTGAGAATTGGTGACAACTCATTGAATGTGTAGGAAGGGAATAGGGAGTTGGGTGCCACCTAATTCAAGGGGTGAGGGGGGTGGGGCAGAAAAACCAAGAGGCCCACATATATGAGACCCAGGGTCCCAGTGCAAGCCAATGACAGAGGCTTAATCAGAGTGACAGAGACTTCAAACCCCACCTTCCACTGCTATGATGACAAGGTTTAGATAAAAAGTGACTGCAGAATGCTCCAGGAGAATGTGTGGAGAGACACTCTGTGAGTCAAAGTTCAAAAGGAAGATCTTAAACTCAGAATCAGATATTGCTATGGAAAAAATTCTTCCCCTTATACAAAAGGAATCTTTACTGGAATTTGAAGCCTGGGTTGCACTGAGAGTAAACATAACAACGCCAAATCTCAAACCAAGCCAAATCCTAACTAGATGAACTCAAATCCCCACATGAAAGGTGTATCAAAATAAAATATTGATTGTTATCTAGGCATGAAAACTATTGTCCTACATAAGATGGTCAACTTTTGGTAAAATATTTTGAGGTAATGAAAAGGCAAGAAAACAACACTTAGAAGACACACAAAAATCATCAGAACAAGACTCAGATATGACACAGATGTTGGAACTATCTGATAGGTAATTTAGTATAATTATGATTAATATAGTAAAGGTGGAGGCTATGAAAAATCAGATGAGTTATTTGAACAGAAAGATTGAAATTACAAAAGAGAATTCATGGAAATACTAGAAATTTAAAAAAAAAGCAGGATAAAGAAGCCTTCCATGGACTACTGATGCTGAGGAAATAATGAACTTGTTAGATAGGTCAATAGAAATTTCCAAAAGTGAAGAGAGAAAGAGAAAGAGAGAGAAAGAAAAATAAGAAAGCACATCCAAAAGTTGGGACAATCAAACTTTCTAAAATATGTGCTATTGGAATCCCAGAAGAAGGGAGATAAAATGGAGAAAGAAAAAATATTTAAAAAATGGTAACCAAGAATTTTCCAAAATTATTTACAGACACCAAAACATAGATACAAGAAGCTCCCAGAACCTCAAGAAGGATAAATATCAATGCACACACACATGCAAACACAAACATGTCCCTATTCATATCACACTCAAACTGCTTAAAACACAAGAAAAAGAGAAAATTTAAAAGGTAGCTGCAAAAAAGGAAACACAAAGTGTAAGGAACAAAGTAGAGAATTAGAACAAAGTCAAGAATGACAGCAGACTTCTCACCAGAAACAGTGCAAGCTAGAAGACTATAGAGTGACATCTTTAAAGTGCTGGGAAAAATAACATTAACCCAGAATTCTATACACAGAGAAAATACCTTTCAAAAGTGAAGAAAAAAATAAAGATATTCTCAAAGTAAAACTGAGAGAATTTATTGCTAACATATTTGCACTGCAGAAGAAAAAAAGTGGTTAAGCAAAAGAATATGATAACATATTTAAACATGGAATCTACACAGAAATGAGGAGCTGGAAATGGAATAATTTAAGGTAAATTAAAAATATACATATTTTTAAAATGTTTAATTGCTGTAAGAAATAGCTGTCTAAAGCAGCGTTGGGAAACTTTCTTTAAAGGGCCACATTGTAGATGGCTTGTGGGTTCTATGGTGTGTGTTGAAATGACAGGTGACCCTTGAACAACACAGGTTTGAAGTGTGAGGGTCTCCTTATATGCAGATTTTTTTCAGTAGTAAATACTGCAGTATTACACTATCCATATGTTGAATCTATGGTTGAATCCATGGATACAGAGAAACTGCTTATACAGAGGACTGACTTCAAGTGGATAGATTTTCAACTGCATGGAGGGTCAGCACTCCGACCTCTTGTTGTTCAGGAATTAGCTGTACTTAGCTCTGCTGCTGAACTGAATCCATAAAAATTACATAAATAAGTGGTGTGATTATGTTACAATAAAACTTCACTCACAATGACAGCCTTTAGCCTGTAGTTTGTCAAGCCCTGGTCTAAATCAAAGAATGGGAATTCAGTGTGTATTTGTAGCATATGCAAAAGCAAAAGGTACGACAATAATATCGCAATGAATAATGTGGGGGAATTGGTAATATACTGTTGAAAGGTCCTTATACTCCCCATGAAGCAGTATAATATTGTTTTAAGGTAGACTGATTAACTAAACATAAAGCCTCAGACAATGCTGAAATTTTAAAGAGGTGTAAATAATAAATTATTAGAGATGATAACTTGAAATGCTCTGAATCAACAAGAGAGAAAAAGGGGAAAAGAAAAACAAACAACAGATGGATCAAGTGGAAAATAGCAGACAGGGTAGATTTTAATCCCAAAATGCCAAGAATAATATTAAATGTGAAAAGTCTAAAACACCCAATTAAAATATAGTGATTGTCAGATTGGCTATAAAATCAAGACCTAAGTGTATGCTGTTTTCTAGAAGCCCACCTTAAAAATAACTATTGATACATAGATAGTTAAAACTAAAAGAATGCAGAAAGATATACAAGTAGTACTGTTTAGGGAAAACACTAAACAACGAAAACCAGAGTAGCTATATTACTATCAAGCAAAGTAGATTTCAGGAAATGGACAATTATCAGAAATATACAAACAAGTAGTTCTTTTTTTCTGTTTATTTTGTTTTTCCTTTTTTTCATTTTTTTGTTTTCCTTTTTTTCATTTTTTCTCTCCTTTTGTACAACCCAAGTAGTTCTCTATCTAATTCAAACATCAAATTCATAGTTTAAAATCTTCCAAAAAAGAAACACTAGGCCCATATGATTTCTCAGTGGTGAAGTCTACCAAATATTTAAAGAAAAAAATACAAATTGTACAGAATTCTCTCTAGAATAAAAATATTATTGATTATTGTTGACTTCCAAATACTTAATGAGGCCAGCATTACCCTAATAACAAAATCAAAGATATTGCAAGAAACAAACGCTAGTGATCAATATCCCATATGAATATAGATGCAAACTCCTCAACGGAATGCTAGAAAATCAAAACTAGCAATATATAAAAATAATACCTCACAGTAAAGTGGACTTCATCCCAATATACAAGATCAACATTAAAAAATCAATGAAAACACATTATTAATAGACTAAATAAAATAGTATTTGATCTTCTCAGTAGATATAGAAACAGCATTTGACAAATTAAACATCTGTAGTATAGTCTGACTCCATTGTCAATGTTTGATGTTCACACTTTTCAAGCCTCACCATTTCCCCTTTCCTTTCTGACCCACATCCTAGAAAGCTGATAAGAAAACCTGTGTGTTCCCCCCATTGGTGTAGTAGAAAGTCCAACAACGGAAGTCCTGGCCTATAAGTGTGAATTCCCACCTTAGCCCCACACCCTAACCACAATAAAACCCCAAGCTACTTAAGGACTTGCTTGGGAATCTGCCCTGCTCTCCCCAGAGAGCCTCCATTCTGTGATTAATAAACGTTTTCATGCTCTCTCAGTACATGTCTGACATCATCAGTCTTGACATCTGAACCAAATTTTGGTTGGGATCCATCTCCTTTCTACAGTGTATCCACAATAACATCCATTCATGATAAAAACTAGGAATAAAAAGGATACTTCTTTAACCAGATAAAAACCATCATCAACAAATAAAAAAAACAAACAACAACAGCAAAAACCCAGCAAGCATCACACTTAATGGTGAAAGAAAAAATGACTTCTCCTTTAGATTGGGTACAGTGTTTGGATGGCCTCTCTCACCATTCCTAGTCAACACTAGAAGTCTTAGCAAATGTAATAAAGCATCAAGAAGGGATAAGGAATAAAACTCTCCCTTTTCATAGGTGACATGAACACATGCACAGAAAAGTCCCAAGGAATCTAGAAGAAAGCACCTAAAATTAGTAAATGAACTTACCAAGTTCACAGTACACAAAGCCAACCTTCAAAAAATCAGTTGTGTTTCTATATAATAGCAATGAATCATTGAAATTTGAAAGTTAATACCATGTACAATAGTACCAAAAAAATGAATCTAACAAAATATGTGCAGGATCTGCACTTTGAAAACTACAAAATGTTGATGAAAGCAATCAATCAAGACCTAAACAGATGGAAAGTTATACCATGTTCATGGGTTGGGAAACTTAATATTATTTAGATATCAATTTTCCCAATTTGATCCATATATTCAATTCAATTACAAACGAAATTACAGTAAGTTTCTTGGGTAGATATTAACAAGCTTATTCTAAAGTTTATATAAAAAGCAAAAGAACTAAAGTAGTTAATTCAATTTTGGAAGAAAAACATAGTTGAACTACTCATACTACCATATTTCAGATTACTATAAAAGTACAGTATTAAAAGTAGTGGGGGGGGGGGGCTTCCCTGGTGGTGCAATGGTTGAGAGTCCGCCTGCCGATGCAGGGGACGCGGATTCGTGCCCCGGTCCGGGAGGATCCCACGTGCCGCGGAGCGGCTGGGCCCGTGAGTGGTGAGCCATGGCCGCTGAGCCTGCGCGTCCGGAGTCTGTGCTCCGCAACAGGAGAGGCCACAGCAGTGAGAGGCCCGTGTACCGGAAAAAAAAAAAAATAGTGGGTATTGGTAAAAAGGATAGACATATAGTTAAATGAATGAGGATAAAGATACCATAAATAAACCCAGACAAATATAGTCATCTGATTCTTAAAAATGCAAAGGCAATTCAGTGTAGAAAAGATAGTTATCCACATATGGATTTTAGAAAAATTGTACGTCCATATGCAGAAAAATGCATCTTGACCCATATCTAACATCTTAAAAATAACTCCAAATGTACCAGAACTCTAAATATAAATCATAAAAAAGTATAAAAATTCTAGAGGAAAACAAAGGGAAAAACATCTGTAGGTTCAACAAAGCGATTTTAGACACAACACCAAAAGCATGAGCCACAAAAGAAAAAAATAATTGGACTTTATTTTTATTTAAGAAAAAAATATTTATTTGGCTTCACTGGGTCTTAGTTGTGGCACACAGGATCTTCGTTGTGGCATGTGGGCTCTTAGTTGTGGCATACGGGATCTAGTTCCCTGACCAGGGATCAAACCTGGGCCCCCTGCACTGGGAGTACGGAGTCTTAACCACTGGACCACCAGGGAAGTCCCCATAGTTGGACTTTATTTTTTAAAAATTTTGCTCTATTAAATAAAGCTGTTCAGATGTTGAAAATAAAAACACAAGGTTGGAGAAAATATTTGCCAATCACATTTCTGACAACAGACTTGTATTCAGAATAGGAAGAACTCTCAAAACTCAACAATAAGAAAACAATGTAAGTTGACAGAAGTTCTGAAGAGATATTTCACCAAAGAAGATGTGAGGGTGGCAAGTAAACATATAGACAGATGTGATGCTTAATATCTTTATCCATTAATGAAATTCAAATTACAACCAGCCCTCTGTATCCGCGGGCTCAAGGAACAGTGGATGGAAAACACTACACAATCTGTGGTTGGTTGAATCCGCCAATGCGGAACTGAGAGCCAACTGTAAGGCACACAGGGATTTTGGTATTCTTGAGTGTCCTGGGACCAATTCCCAGAGGATACCGAGGGATGACTGTAAAACCACACACACAAAAACATGGCTATACTTTGTGCTGACAAGATGTGGAGCAACTGAAACCCATATACATTGTGGGTGGAAATGCAAAAATGGTGCAGCCACTTTGGGAAAAATGTGACAGGTTTGTTAAATAACTTATTGAAATTTTCCTTGAGAAAAATGTAGATTCACATGCAGTAGTAAGAAATATGAGATGTCCCTTATATACTTGTAGGAGTTTCCAACAATGGTAACATTTTGCAAAACTATAGTATCGTATCACAACTAGGATATTCACCTTGATACAAACCACTGATACTATTTAGATTTCCCATGTTGTACTCATTTGTATGTGAGTGTATTAAATTTGATGGATTTTATCACCCCTGTATATTCTTTACCCACCACCATAGTCAATACAATGAGGAATTACAACACAACAAGGATGCCTCCTGTCAACCTTTTAAAATCTACCTACTTTTGCACACCTTACTTCCATCCCTAAATTCTGGCAACAACTAACACATCTTCCACTTCTAAAATGTGTCATATCAAAGTTATATAAATGTAACCATATGACATGGAAACTTTGGGGATTGCTTTTTTACACTCAGGATAATTTCCTAGAGTTTCTAAATTGTTACAGGTGCCAAGAGTCAATTCCTCTTCATTGGTGAGTAGTATTCCATGGTATGTTTGGACCACAGTTTATTTAATCATTCACCTGTTGAAGGCTATCTGGGTTGATTCCAGTTTGTAGCTACTACAAATAAAACTGCTCTGACCATTAGTGGACAGGTTTTAATGTGAACACAAGTTTCCAGTTCTCTGGGATAAATGTCCAGGAGTGCAATTGCTGGGTCATATGGAAATTGCAAGTCTAGCATTCTGGGAAACTGCCAAATGGTTTTCCAGAGTGGCTGTACCATTTACATTCTCACCAGCAAAGTTTGAGTAAAGCAGTTTCTTTGCATTCTCAAAGGCATTTGGTGGTATCACTTTTTTTTTTTTATTTTAGACATTCTTATATTTCTGTAGTGATATCTCATTGTGGTTTTAATTGGAATTTCCCTGATGGCTGCTGAGACTGAGCATCTTTTCATGTGCTTCTTTGCTATGTGTACTGTATATCCTCTTGGGGGAAGTGTCTGTTCATATAGTTTGCTAATTTTAATTGGACTTTTTTTCTTTTTACTGTTGAGTTTATATCTTCTAGCTACTAATCCTTTGATAGGTACGTGATTTGGAAATATTTTCTCAGTCTGTCGCTTGTGTTTTCATTCTGTTCTCAGGGCTATTTGCACAGCAAAGGTTTTTTAATTTTGATAAGCTGCAAATTATCATTTTTTTGGTGTCAATCTAAGAAAACTTTGCCTACCCTCAGATTCTGAAGATTTTCTCCAATGTTTTTCCAAAACCTTTATAGTTAACATTTTACATTTAAGGCAATGAAGAATTTTGAGTTAATTTGTTGTACAAGGTATTAGGTCTGGGTTTAGGTTAAGATTCATTCCCCCCACCCCCGCCATGGATTTCCAATTGCTCCAATACCATTCGTTGAAATGGCTATCGTTCCTCCACTGAGTTGCTTTTGTACTATTGTGGAAAGTCAGGCATATTATTTGGGGTCTGTTTCTGGGTTCTCTATTCTGTTCCATTGATTGATGTTCATCTCTCCCCATTAACACAATGTCTTGATTACTGTAGCTATATAGTGAACCTTAATATCAAGTACAATGTTTCCTCCAACTTTATTCTTATTTTTTGAGATTTTTAAAGCTATTCTAAAACCTGTACCTTTTCACATAAATTTTAGAATCGGTTGTTTATGTCTACAAAAATTCTTGCTAGGGTTTTTATAGGAATTGCATTAAACCTATAGATCAATTTTGGGAAAATTGACATTTTTTACTATGTTGAGTTTTCCAACCCATAAACATGATACATCTCTCCATTTATGGAGGTTTTCTCTATTTCTTTCATCAGCATTTTGTAATTTTAGGCACTTAGATATTACACAGGTTTTTTAAGTGCATACCCAACATTTCACTTTATTTGAAGTGATTGTCAGTTTATTGTGGTTTCTACAATTGTTAGTATATAGAAATGTGATTGATATTTGTGTGTCCACCTTATAAACTGGGACAGTGATGAACTTACTTATTAGTTCTAGGAGTTTTCTTGTAGAATTCTTGGGATTTTTACATAGATAATCAGATCATTTACAAATAGGAATAATTTTATATCTTCCTTTCTGATCAGTATACTTCTTGTTTCTTTTTCTTGCCTAGAACTTTCAGTACTGTGGGAAATAAGAGTGGTCAGAGCTGATATCTTTGTCCTGTTCCTAATCCTAGGGGAGTTGGGAAGCATTAAGTATGTTAGCTACAATTGCTGTTGTTTTCTGTAAATGCTCTTTATCAAGTTCAGACAATTCCTCCCAGCTATGAACTTGCTGAAAAATTTTTTCTTATCATGAATGAGAGACAGATTTTGTGAAATGTATTTTCTGCCTATCAATTGATAAGATCATATGATTTTTTTCCCTTTAGCTTGTTGACATGATGGATTGCATTGATTGATTTCAAATGTTGTATGAACATTGCATCCTGGAATAAATCCAATTTGGTCATGGTAAATAATTCTTTTTACACTCTAATAGATCCAATTGCTAATTTTAAATTCATGGGAGAGATTGGTCTCTAATTTTCTTTTCTTTTTACACTATTTTTGTCTGGTTTTGAAATCAGACTAATACTGTCCTCATAAAATGAGTTGAGAAGTGCTCCTTCCTCTGTTATATTCTCAAATAGATTGCGTAAAATTGGTTTATTTTTCTTCAAATAATTTTTAGAACTCTTCAGTGGAACCATATGAACCTGGAGATTTATTTTTCCAGACATTCTAAATTGCTAATTCAATCCCTTTAATGATTTAGAGATATTCAGATTATCTATTTCATTCTGCATGAGTTTTTGCAGTTTGGGTATTTTATTTTGGAATTGTTCTATTTCTTCTATGTTTTTAAATTTATGAGTAATTGCTCAAACCATCCCATTGTTATCTTTTCAACAGCTGCAGACTATGTAGTGATATCCCCAGTTTCATTCCTAATATTGATGATTTGAGTTTTCTCTCTGTATTTTTGTCAGACTTGCTAGAGGTTCATCAATTTTATTGATTTATTTCCCAAAGAACTAGCTATTTGTTTCATTTATTTTTCCTATTTTTTTCCTGTCTGAAATTTCATTAATTTCTGTTCTTATCTTTATTATTTCCTTCCTTCTTCTTGCTTTGGATTTATTTTGATCTTATTTTCATAGTTCTTGAGGTAGGAAAGTAGGTTATTTATTTAGACCTTTCTGCATTTCTAATGAAAACATTTAGCAGTATACATTTCTCTCTTAACATTGCTTTGGCTGCATCCCACATATTTTGATATTATGTATTTTTGCTTTCATTCAGTTCTATGTGTTTTCAAATTTTCTTTGAGATTTCCTCTTTGACCCAGGACTTATTTAGAGTGTTGTTTACTTTCTGCATGTATAGAGTTTCCTGTTGTCTTTCTACTATTAACTTCTACTTTGAGACTGTTGTGGTTGTAGAGCACACACTCGGTATGATATTTGGTGAGTTTGATTTTTTTGCCCAGGATAGGGTTTATCTTGGTGAAATTTCCAAAGGTGCTTGGGAAAAAATGTGTATCCTTCTGTTGATTGGTGGACTGTTCCGTGTGTCAGTTACATCCTATTTTGTGTGTTGTTCAGATCTTATATAGCCTTGTTGATTTCATAGTAGGTGGTTGTGGGTGTTGAAATCTCCAACTGTAATTGTAGATTTGTCTGTTTCTCCTGGCATCTCTATCAATTTTTGCTTCATGTACTGTGAAGCTCTGTGGTTTGGCTTTTACACATTTAGGATCATTATGTCTTTCTGGTGGATTATTAATCCACCTTTTATCATTGTGTGATGTTCTTCTCTGCCTCTGGCAGTTTTCTTTGCTCTGGAGTTCTCTTTATTAGATATGAACCTAGACAATCCTGCTTTTAAAATATAATGTTTACATGGCGTATCTTTCTCCCTCCTTTCAATCTACATGTCATTGAATTTAAAGTGAGTTTCTCATATAAAGTTTATAGTTAGGCCCTGTTTTTTTCTTAATCCACTCTGCTGCTCTCTGTCTGTTCATTGTATTTCTATATAAGGTATTTATTGACATGTTAGATATTAAGTCTGCCTCATTTAAAATTAATTAATTAAGTAATTTTTGGCTGCATTGGGTCTTTGTTGCTGCCTGTGGGCTTTCTCTAGTTGTGGCAAGTGGGAGCTGCTCTTCGTTTTGGTGCACGGACTTCTCATTGTGGTGGATTCTTTTATTGCGGAGCACAGGCCCTAGTTGCATGGGCTTCAGTAGTTGTGGCTTGCAGGCTCTAGAGTGCAGGCTCAGTAGTTGTGCACTGGGCTTAGTTGCTCTGCGGCATGTAAGATCTTCCCAGACCAGGGCTTGAACCTGTGTCCCTTGCATTGACAGGCGGATTCTTAACCACTGCGCCACCAGGGAGGTCCCTAAGTCTGCCTTTAAAATACTTTTTTCTGTTTGTTTCTTCTGGTTCTCATTCCTCTGTCTCTTTTCCTGCCTTCCTGTGGATTATTTGAACACTTTTTAGGATTCTACTTTGATTTACTTGTCATGCTTTTGGGTGTATCATTTTATATATTTTTCATTCTAGTTGCTCTGGGTTGGTACTACAATACAGGTACATGACTTATCATAGCTACTGGTATTACTATTTTACCACTTAGTGTTACCTGTGGAAACCTCAGTTCCATTTAGGCACCTTACTGCGCCATTTTTAAACACCATTGTCTGGAGTGTCAGATAGTGTTACAGTTTTTTTCAGTCATTAAATATGATTTATAAAGCTCATTAGGAAAAGGAAAACATACCTATATTTTTCTTTTTACCATTGTTCCTTCATTTATCATTTCCCTCCTTTTGAAGAACTTGCTTTAGCCACTCTTTAAGGATAGGTCTTCTAGCACCAAATTCTTATTGTTTTCCCTCATCTGACAATGTTTTCATTTTCTCTTTATTCTTAAAGAATAGCTTCACTAGATACAGAATTCTTGGTTGACAGATCTTTTCTTTCAGCACTTGAAAAATATTGTGCTACTTCCTCTGCCTCCATGATTTGGGTTCTGATAAGAATTCTGTTGATATTTGAGTTAGTGTTTCCTTATTGGTAAGGTATTGTTTCCCTTTGCTTGCTTTCCAGATTTTTCTCTTTGTCTTTGGTTTACAAAACTTCATTATGATGTATCTTGAAATGATTCTTTGGGTTTATCTTATTTGGGTGTTCTTAGCCTTTTTGAGCTGTAGGTTTGTGTCTTTTGCCAAATCAGAGAAATCTTCAGCCATTATTTTTTCAGATATTCTTTCTGCCCCATTATCTTTCTCTTCTCCTTTTGGGACTTTGATGATATGATTGTTGGATCCTATGTTATTTTCTTACAGATCTCTGAGGCTCTGCTCATTTCTTTCCATATATTTTCTCTTTTTTGTTCAGATTGGCTGAATTTTATTGATACATTTTCAAGTTCACTTATTCTATCCTCTGTAATTTCCATTCTATTATTGAGCTCATCCAGTGAGTTATTGTTTTCTCTTACTTGTATTTTTCAGTTCTATAATTTCCACTTGGTTATTTTTGTAGCTTTTGTTTCTGTGCTGAAAATTTCTATTTTTTTCATTTGTTTCAAGGGAATTTGTAACTGATTATTGAAGCGTTTTTATGACAACCGCTTTAAAAATCCTTGTCAACTAATTTCAAGATCTGATTCATCTTGCTGGTGTTGGTTGGTTGTCTTTTCTCATTCAAGGTGGTTCTTAGTAAGACAGTTGACCTTCAACTCTATGCTGGCTATTTTGTCTATTAGATTAGGGGGCTGAGTTCTATTTAAATCTTTTAATTTAGCTTGCTGTCACCCTTTGCAGGTTTAGTGTGTGGCTCTTATCCAAATTTTGTGGGTTGTGGTTCGAATGGCAGTTTCACGTTCAGAAACTTAGCAGTGTTATTTTCCTCTGTTTGGCTTATCTGGTGCCATGAGGATCTCAGTGTTGTCTTCCAGTGCTGCCTGCAGGGTAGAAAAGTTCTCCCCAGCTGGGACATGTAAGCATTTCTTGGCAAGGGAGGGCAGTTCCGCCTTTGCATGCCTTATACACTTCCTTGGTGTCTCTGGGTGAGGGACACAGTCTTGTACCCACAGGGACAAAGAGGTTTCAAGGACCAGATCGCTTGCTGTGACTGGGCCCTGTTTATTTTTTCTGCGTGTCTGTCCCAGGTCTAGATTGGGGAGGAGAATTGGGCAATTTTGTATAAAATTAATCATACACCTGCTCTATGACCCAGAGTCCTACTCTTATGTATTTATCCAAGAGAAATGAAAATGTATGTTCACACAAAAGCCTGTATGTGAATGTCCTTGACATGATGAATGGATATTTAATCTATGATATGTCCATCTAATAGAATACTTTTCAGCAACAAAAAGAAGCAAATTCTTCATGTGTGCCAAATTATAAATGACTCTTAAAAGCATTTGCTAAGTGAAATAAGAAAGATCCAAAAGAAGACCTACTGTGTAATTCAATTTATATAACACTGGAAAAGGCAAAATTATAGAAAGGAAAGCAGATCAGAGGCTGTTTTGCATTGGAAGAGGGTTTATATAAAAAGGTAGTACGGGGAGCTTTTGGGATGATGCAACTGTTTGATATGAAATGGTTGAGGTGAATCTGTGCTGGTTGATACATGACCCTATTCATTTGTCAAAATCCATAGACCTTTCTACCACAAAGTGAATTTTATTGATATAATATTTTAAAATCAACCAGGATGTGGGAGGAATTTTGAATCTTAACTGTGATGAATGAATCAAGCTATATTACCAATGAATCACATAAGCACACAGAAAGGATAAGGAATAAAAGACTATACCTAAGTTCAAAAATCTAGTTTTGACTGCATATGGTAAGGCTAAATACAAAAAGAGCAATGAGCAAACACTGTACTTTTGTTGGTATATTTGTTTCCCAGAAGAGGTTGAATTAAGAATTTTGAAACTACTTTTTTGGTGTGTGTACTAGTGTTGGACAAATGAGTAAATATGTTGTAGAGAATGAAAGCAAAGTTTCTCACTGTGGGAGAAAGAAGCTACAAATAAGGTAAGGAGAGGAGGAAGTCTAGAATGATGCTGCATTGAAGTTGGAAGATCAATATGGACACATGAATATATATATATTCATATATATGTAAATAGATAAATAAATAAGTATAGGTATGTAAATGTGTATATGCAAGATAGTATACATACACGTATTCTCTAGCCCTATCCACTGAGAGAAAATGGATGCTTTGTGACCCAGTAACAAAAAGCATACCTTGTGTCTAGGAGGTCTTCGTTTCTAAACCATTTTTGTTCTCCAACAAAAGGAGAATGTTAGTCTTTGGAGATGTGGTTGACTTCAAACCTGTGGCAGGGAAAATACACGATGAGCCTGGGTCATCTTGTAGTGCCAATAAGTAAATGATAAAATAAAACAACATAAGGAAACAAAACAAAAATATAAAAGGATGGGGGGTATATTAAAAGAGTACAGGTACAAACCTGAAAGAGCTCTAAATGTCCAAAGAACAATGACCAATTATAAATAACTATAGTATTAGAATATAACCCAAATGATAAAATAAATACCCATAAATCTGTGCTGATATAAATATATATCTAAATAAATAGGAAAGAAATAACTCTTATTTACATAAGAATTCCAATTATAAAATGCAGAAGAAATTGGGAAATATAAAAAAATCACCATTACCACAGTGAAGGAAACCATCAACAAAATAAAAGGGCAACCTACAGAATGGGAGAAGATATTTGCAAATGGTTTATCCAACAAGGGGTTAATATCCAAATTATATCTTAAAAATCATACAACTCAATATCTAAAAACAAACAATCCAATTGAAAAATGGGCAGAGGACTTGAACAGACATTTCTCCAAAGAAGACATACAAATGGCCAACAGGCACATGAAAAGATGCTCAACATCACTAATCATGAGGGAAATGCAAATCAAAACCACAGTGAGGTATTGCCTCACACCTGTCAGAATATCTGTCATCAAAAAGACAAGAAATTACAAGTGTTGCTGAGGATGTGGACTATTGGTGGGAATGTAAATTGGTGCAGCCACTATGGAAAACAGTATGGAGTTTCCTCAAAAATTAGAAACAGAACTATTGTAAGATCCAGCAATTCCACTTCTGGGTATTTACCCAAAGGGAAAAAACCACTGGTCTGAAAATATATATGTACCCCTATGTTCATTGCAACAAAATTTACAATAGCCAAGGTACAGAAGTAACCAAAGTGTCCATCAACAGATGAATGGATAAAGAAGATGTGGTGTATATATAAAATGCAATATTACTCAACCATAAAAGAATGAAATCCTGCCATTTGCCTAGAACATGCTAAGTGAAATAAGTCAGACAGAGAAAGACAAATACTGTATGATTTTACTTACATGTAGAATCTATAAAACAAATAAACAAAACAAAAATAGACTTATAGATACAGAGAACAAACTGGTGGTTGCCAGAGTGGGATGGGTGGGTGAAATAGGTGAAGGGGATTAAGAGGTACAAACTTCCAGTTATAAAATACATGGGGATGTAATATATAGCATAAGGATTAGTCAATAATGCTGTAGTAATTTGGTATGATGACAGATGATTACTAGACTTGTGGTGACCATTTTGTAATGTGGATTTAAATGTCAAATCACTATGTTGTACACCTGAAACTAACATAATATTATACATCAAGTCTACTTCAATAAACAATCACTAGCAGAACGCTACAGATCAAAAATCACTAGTAGAATCGCCACAGGCAAGGTCCACTGATGAATGGTAAATAGTGGGAAATTTTTAAGCAAAATATATATAATTTTCTAAGTATATTCCCCCAAATATCTATTAATTACAAAGAGGAAAATAGTAAGTTTACACTGGAGAACTCTGGCAGACACCATCTGAGTCGTGTGATAAAAGTTAACATACGCAGTAATAAATAATTGACATCATGTATCCCCACCTGTGATGTACTAGAAGGACTCACCCCTTGGTGGTATCCTTCCTAATTATTAATAAACTCAATCTGATCATGAGATGACGTCAGAAGAATAGAAATGGAGGTACTTTCTACAAAAATACCTGTCTAGTATTTTCCCAAAATGTCAAGGTTCTAGGTTCTAAAGAACAAGGCAGAATTTACAAATGATCATGAATTGGAGAAGACATGACAACTCAATGCAATATGATATCCTGGATGCATCTGGAACAGGAAGACATTAGAGGAAAAACTGATCAAATTTAATTAAATTCTGTACTTTAGTTACCACTTTTTACCAATGCTAATTTCTTAATTTTGGTAAATGTTCTACGGTTATGTAAGTTGTTTACATAAAAGGAAGCTGGGTGATGGGTAAACTATAACTTTCTACTGTCTTTACAACTCTGAGTCTAAAATTATCTTTAAAATGCTATTAGGTCACTTCCTGTCGACGATAGGGAAAAAACTAATTATCTGGAAACCTAGGTAAATAAAAAGAAAAATAATTATTCATTCTACCTTCCTTATATCAACTATACCCCTGGGTAATCAAGCAGGAAATGAGGGAAATGTTTCCTTATAGAAGTATTCTAACACATAAAAACAAGACTTCCACTTTCTGGTTGGTCTTGCATGTAAGGAGCTTAGAAGTCATGATTCCCATCTTCACAACAAGAAAAAAACTGAAAACCAACAACTATTCTTAGTTCCATCAGAGAAGTGATGTCCCAGGGCAAATGGTTACACCCCAAATACAGACAGACAGGCAGATATAGAGACTTAGACAGTTTAGTAGAGCAGAAACTCAAGAACAGAAACTGTCCTTGGAGCCAGCACTAGGGTAGAAAATTCTCATCGCTGAAATGTTGGAAGCTCAGTGTGGACAAGCTTGAGAGTTAAAAACTCCTGGAGGGCTCAGTCTTAGACTGGAGGAGGCACACTTTCATGAGTTTTACCTCCGGGAAAACTACTAGATTCTCACAGTGAGAATAAAGAAAAAATCCCCTTGCACTCCCAGCAGGGGGAGTGGAAAGGAACCATTTTGAAACATGCTCAGAACATTCTGTTCTTCTAAACAAGGCCTTCCTTCAAGGAAAACTATTTTACCAGAGTCTAACTGATTTGAGGAATGGAAATAACCAATTGCAGTCCTCTCTATCCTTTCTATCTCACCTAACAGGGCAACAACAGAGAGACACTTGTGAAGCTCACAGTCTAAGGGCACAAGCTCACTAAAAGACTGAGATGTAATTATAGTACTATATAAAACTTGCTTCACACCTTGCCACCACATCAACGGGGTTCCTGTATGATAACAGGGGTTACAACAAAAAAACTGCATATCACAGACCTTATTTAAGAAGAAGTCTCTATGGAAACCCAAAGACAACAGGGAAGAAAAAAACAAGGAAACTTAAGGAAATTGTAGCCTCTGAAACCTATAGCAAACAGTAAACACAACTCCTAGGCTGATAAACATAAAACTTCACACAAAGGCCTACTTACCTCTGTTCATTTTACCTAGTATACCACATCTGGCTTTCAACAAAAATTACAAGGCATGCTAAAAGACAAAGCACATTATTTGAAGAGTCAGAGAAAGCATCAGAACCAGATTCAGATATGGTAGAGATATTGGAATTATTAGACCAAGAATTTGAAACAACTATGATTAATATGCTAAGATCTCTAAAGAAAAAAGTGGATAGCATGCAAGAACAGATGGGTAATGTAAGCAGAGAGATGGAAATTCTAAGAAAAATCAAAAGGAAATGCTAGAAATTAAAAGGTAAGTGTAACAGAAATGAAGAATGTCTTTGATGGGCTCATCATGGCCAAAGAAAGAATCAGTGAGTTTGAAAAAAAAGTCACTGGGAACTTTAAAAGCTGAAATGCAAGAGAAAAGGGGATAAAAAAGGTGGAACAGAATGTCAAAAACTGTGGGACAATTATAACACGTGTGACATATGCAGAATAGGAATACCAGAAGAAGAAAGAGAGAAAGGAATAAAGGGAAAAAAATATTAATAACAGATGCTGAAACACAAATCCAGTAAGCTCAGAGAATTTAAAGAAGGGTAAATACCCAAATATCTACATCAAGTCATATCATAATCAAACTGCAGAAATTTGAAGACAAAGAGAAATATTTAAAGAGGCCAGATATTTAAACAAACAAACAAACAAACAAACAAACAGAAAAACATTATCCATGGAAGAACTAAGAATTACATCTGACTTCTGACTTCTACTTAGAAATCATGTGAACAAGAAGAGAGTGGAGTGAAATATTTAAGGTGTTGAAAGAAAAAAAGAAAAAACCCACCAACCTAAAATTCTGTAACCAGAGTCATTATCTTTCAGAAGTTAAGAGAGAAATAAAGGCTTCTTCAGACAAACAAAAATTGAGGTAATTTGCCTGGCAAGAAATGTTTAAAGGAGTTTTTTTTAGAAGAAAGGAAAATGATAGAGGTCAGAAACTTGGATCTACATAAACAAAGAATATTAGAGAAGGAAAAAAATAAAGGTAAAATAAAATATTTTATTTTTCTTGTTCTCAGTTGATCTAACAGATCACAGTTTAATGTAATAATAATGACAACGGATTGTGCAATTACAGCAAATTATAAGTAAATGAAAGACAATTCATTTTTATATGCAATTTTATGTGATAAGAGGGAGGAATTATGAATACTTTCGGACCCTTGAGGTGATATAGTGTATTTGAGGGTGAAATTGGATTAGTCGTAAGTGTGTATTGCGACATCTAGGGCAACCATTAAAAAACATTAAATTGATATGCTAAGAGAGAACAAAATTGTATAAAATCCTCAATTAAAACTGGAGGCAGAAAAAGAGTGTAAGATTAAAATAAGGGCAATAAATAGAAAGCAGTAACAAATATGGTAGACATTAATCCAAATATATCAATAATCACTTTAAACCTCAATAGTCTGAACACACCAATTAGTAGACAGAGTATCAGAGTGGATAAAAGAAGTAAGACCTAACTATATGTTGTCAACAAGAAACCCATTTTATTTTATTCTCTTTATTTTGATGTGGACAATTTTTAAAGTCTTTATTGAATTTGTTACAATGTTGCTTGTTTTTTTTAAGTTTTGGTTTCTTGGCCACAAGGCATGTAGGATCTTAGCTCCCCAACAAGGGATTGAACCTGCACCCTCTGCACTGGAAGGCAAAGTCTTAACCACTGGACCTCCAGGGAAGTCCCAAGAAACCCATTTTAAATATAAAGACACCAATAGATTAAACATAAAGGGATAAGGAAAGATATACTATGCTAGCACTAATCCAAAGAAAGCTGGAGTAGCTATATTAACTTCAGACAAAGCAAAGACAGTTACCAGGAATAAAAAAAGGCATTACATCATGATAAATGTATTAATTCACCAAGATGACATCACGATCCTTAGTGTTCATGTGTCTAACAACAGTGTCAAAATACATGAGGCAAAACCTGATAGAACTACCAGGAGAAATAGATGAATACACTATTCTCATTGGAGACTTCAACACCCCTCTCTCAGTAATTGACAGATCCAGCAGGCAGAAAATCAGTAAGGAGGTGGTTGAACTGAAAAGCATCATCAATCAGGTGGATGTAATTGACATTTCTAGAGTACTTCATGTAACAAGAGCAGATTACACAATCTCCACAAGATAGAACATTTGCCAAGACCACATTCGGGGACATAAAACACAACTTAACAAATTTAAAATCAACAATAAAAACACCATGACAAAATAAGTATATTAGGTTTTTCCAACACTCAATCAATTAATAGGTCTTGGCACTCAGTATCATTCATTGGTGATCAAAAGAGTGAAAACCAGGCACCATGTGCTTCCTGGCAAAAGGTCACAGCACAGCCTGTAGTCCTGTCAATGGGGTTGAACCTCAGTTTGATGGGGCCTCTGGATTCAGCTGCTAGTTTGCAGAAAATAAGGCAAATAAGGCAGGGGAAACACGCTGAGCTGCACAGTGAGTCTGAAATTCAGGCAATAGGGAACTCTACAGGTGAAAGAGCTCAGATTCTTCAATTCTTCAACAGATAAATTGAAGAAAGAAAGAGAGAAAATAAAGAAAGGAAGGAAGGAAGGGACGGATACATGATTTCTAGCTTGAAAGAGAATACACAGTTGGATGGTAAAACCTTTCTAGCTTGAAAGGATACACAGTTGGATGGTAAAACCATGAAGTAATGCAAGGAAGTGGCTATTACAAAAGTCAGCATCATTGCATTTAGAGGAAGGAGGGACATGGCTTGGATGAGGTATGGAGAAGGGCTTTTGAGGTTACTGCAAAGTTCTGGTCTTGACCTGGGTGGTTGTTACTAGGACACTTGCCTTATAATTGTAATTCACTAAGCTCAGCATGGGTTTTGGTCTAGTTTCCTGTTTAACCTTAAAATAAAAAGATAAATAATAAACAAACGAATATATACATAAATTCAAGGAAAAACAAGTTAACGAATGTATGGTGGAACTTAAGGGCAGAAAGTGCACATTGCGGAGGAGATGGGGTCTACTCCTTCCTGACTCTATTCCTTTCTGCACAGACTACATCCTCCCTGGCCGTCAGCAGGCATGGCCCCAAGCAGTAGGTTTCTCTGACTGTCCAGCTCTAACATTAACTATGTCTGTCACCCTTGGACAGGTGGCAAGAGAGAGAATCTGGTTGGGTTAGCCAGTCCCCACTGTGTTTCTCCCTGGATTAGGAGTCCCACAGCTGAGCAAAGAACGGAGGCCAGGTGTAGCCATGCTTCCCCCTTCTAAGCTGTCTGTAGGACAGAGTCCAGGAGAAAGGAGGGAGGCCAGGGAGAGTTCTGGTCATTTCCAGTGTGGCCTGTGTCTCTCACTGAGTGTGTTTTATGGTTTTCTCCTCATGTGAGATTCTGGCTTTTTTATATATATTACTGAATTAATTTTTTTCTCTATTTTCCCCCCACTATTCTAACAATTTATTTGTTCACTGTTCGGGTGTGCAGGCTCATTTTGTGGTTGTGGCTGTATTCACAGATAGGATTTGTAGTATGCTTTCTTCTACTTGGTATGTTTCGTAAGCATTTTCCATATAGCTGTTTTAATCTTCATAATTTGGAAAAGGGCTTATGCCTTTATTTATTTATTTTAAAATAAATTTTTTATTGGAGTATAGTTGCTTTACAATGTTGTGTTAGTTTCTTGCTGTACAGCAAAGTGAATCAGTCATACATATAAATTTTTTTTTTTCCTTTGTGGTACATGGATCTCTCACCGCTGTGGCCTCTCCCGTTGCGGAGCACAGGCTCCAGACACGCAGGCTCAGCGGCCATGGCTCACGGGCCCAGCCGCTCCGCGGCATGTGGGATCTTCCCGGACCGGGGCACGAACCCGTGTCCCCTGTATCGGCAGGCGGACTCTCAACCACTGCGCCACCAGGGAAGCCCCATACATATAAATTTATCCACTCTTTTATAGATTTCCTCCCCATTTAGGCCACCACAGAACACTGAGTAGAGTTCCCTGTGCTATACAGTAAGTTCTCATTAGTTATCTATTTTATATGTAGTAGTGTATATATGTCAGTCCCAATGTCCCAGTTCATCCCACCCCACCCCCTTTCCTTGGTAACCATAAGTTTGTTCTCTACATCTATGATTCTACTTCTGCTTTGCAAGTAAGTTCATCTCTACCATTTTTCTAGATTTCACATATAAGTGATATTACACAATATTTGTTTTTCTCTTTCTGACTAACTTCACTCTGTATGACAATCTCTAGGTCCATCCATGTCTCTGCAAATTGCACTGTTTCATTCCTTTTTATGGCTAAGTAATATTCCATTGTATATATGTACCACATCTTCTTTATCCATTCCTCTGTCGATGGACATTTAGGTTGCTTCCATGTCCTGGTTACTGTAATTAGTGCTGCAGTGAATATCAGGGTGCATGCCTCCTTTTGAATTATGGTTTTCTCTGGATATATGCCTAGAAGTGGGATTGCTGGATCATATGGTAGTTCTATTTTTCATTTTTTAAGGAACCTCCATGCTGTTCTCCATAGTAGCTGTACCAATTTACATTCCCACCAACAGTGCAGGAGGCTTCCCTTTTCTCCACACCCTCTCCAGCATTTATTGTTTGTAGATTTTTTGTTGATGGCCATTCTGACTGGTGTGAGGTGATACCTCATGGGAGTTTTGATTTGCATTTCTCTAATAATTAGTGATGTTGAGCATTTTTTCATGTGTTTGTTGGCCATCTGTATGTCTTCTTTAGAGAAATGTCTATTATGGTCTTATGCTCATTTTTTGATTGGGTTGTTTGTTTTTTTGATATTGAGCTGCACATGTTGTTTGTATATTTTGTAGATTAATCCCTTGTCAGTTGCTTCATTTGCAAATATTTTCTCCTATTCTGAGGGTTGTCTTTTCGTTTTGTTTACGGTTTCCTTTGCTGTGCAAAAGCTTTTAAGTTTAATTAGGTTCCATTTGTTTATTTTTGTTTTTCTTTCCATTACTCTAAGTGGTGGATCAAAAAAGATCTTGCTGTGATTTATGTCATAGAGTGTTCTGCTTATATTTTTCCTCTAAGACTTTTATAGTATCCAGCCTTACATTTAGGTCTTTATCCTGTTTTGAGTTTATTTTTGTGTATGGTGTTAGGGAGTGTTCTAATTTCATTCTTTTACATGTAGCTGTCCAGTTTTCCCAGCACCACTTATTGAAGAGACTGTCTTTTCTCCATTGTACATTCTTGATTCCTTTATCATAGATTAGGTACCACAGGTGCATGGGTTTATCTCTTTCTATCCTGTTCCATTGATCTATATTCCTGTTTTTGTTCCAGTACTATGCTGTTTTGATTACTGTAGCTTTGTAGTATAGTTTGAAGTCAGGGAGCCTATTTTTTTTTAATTGAAGTATAGTTTATTTACAATGTTGTGTTAATTTCTGCTGTACAGAAAAGTGATTCAGTTATACATATATATATTCTTTTTAATATTGTTTTCCATTATGGTTTATCACAGGATATTGAATATAATTCAATATAATCCCTGTTATATACAGTAGGACCTTGTTGTTTACCAATCCTATATATAATAGTTTGCATCTGTTAATCCCAAACTCCCGGTCCTTCCCTCCCCCCAATCCTTGGCAACCACAAATCTGCTCTCTATGTCTGTGAGTCTATTTCTTTTTCATAGATAGTTTCATTTGTGTCATATTTTAGATACATATAGTATTTGTCTTCTCTTTTTTTCTCTATTTTTAAGTGTCTTATTATTTGTGCCTAAGAATTGCCAATCTAAAAACCAGCGAGTAATAAAATCTGAGTCTCCCTGTGTCAATCTGAGAAACACCCTTATCTTATCCTTATTCTGTGTTCACTGTCCAAACACTTGTCTATACTAATTATTACCTAGGGTATACCATTATCTTTAAATAGGACAAATAAAAAGTTACTCTCAATTTCAACTGTCTGGTAGCTGCCATTTCTTCAACGAGCTGGCACTTCAGGGCCAAATCCTCTGCAGAAGCCCCATCTACTTGAGTCTCCCAGTCCCAGAAACAGCACTGCTCTTTTGTGGTACAATTGCTATAGATTTATGTTTTCTGTAAATGGATAACCAAAATAGAAAATCAGAGTCATAATATCAGAGAATCACTGAGTAGTGGGTTTTGAATATCTATGAATCTTGTACTCTGAAATCTGCTGAGTCATGATATTTGAAAATTATGTTCACTTGAAGGCTTGGATTTGCACTTGTGTACTAGAGAAGAACAAATCTGATTCCATATTGAATGTATTCCTTTAGCTCTAACATTTGTGCTCTGTTGCCTGTGCTTAGTCATGCTGGCTCTGCACCTTTTGTAAAAGAATTTTGCCTGTAGCCTAAAATATACGTGATAGCCCATTCTCAGGGCTCTGACCTTAAAGAGCCCATTCATAAAAAGATAAAAATTTGCAAAACAGAGAGTAACATTTTTTTTGTTGGAGGTTTACAGTAACACCGTGACCTGACCTATGTGGACAGCTGCAAGAACAAAGGATTTTGACACCAAGAAGTTTTTAACAACTAACCACGTCCCTCCCTCACCTGGCCTTTAAAAATGCTTTGCTGAAACTCTTCAGAGAGTTCGGGGTTTTTCTTTGGCACAAGTCACCTGTCTCCTTGCTTGGCCCTGCAGTAAACCTCTCTCTGCTCCAAACTCCGATGTTTCAGTGTTGTTTGGCCTTACTGTGCGTCGGGCACAAGGACTTGCATCTGGTAACACTTGCAAAATATCAAAATCACAACTGCAGTCATCCCCACAGTCATTCTCACTGAAATCTTAAGCTTTAATTCAAACATTCTGTGACTGCAAACTCACAAATTCCAAGAAATGAGGAGTCATGGCATCATAATGTCTTAAAGATGCAGGTGGGAATGCTAGAGCAAGCTGTGAATGACCAGACTGAGAGCATTTGTCTGCCACAGCAGAAATGCCCTATTATTAAATGAAGTCCCTGTGGACACTCAGATATTCAAAGCAGTGAGAAAGAGGGAAATACTAATGTTTTATTCTGCATTAACCACACATCAGCTGCTTTGAATAGATCATCCAAGCCTATGGTGTTATCCTCACTTGAGGGGTAAGGAAATTAAAACCAAGAATGATTTAATGTCAAAGGTCAGCTGATACATGCCAGATCCAGGACAGTAACTGCTCATCTGTCAGAAGCCTTGATAGATGGCCATGACAGCATGGGGAGAGAGTGAGGATTGCAGAGGACCCAGCCTCTATCTGGTCATTCCATCCTAGAAGCAGGCAAAATCTCCTAGGTCCTAATCTCCTGCACCCTCTCACCCTCACTCTATCCTGGAAGATGATCATCTAACCCACAGGGTTTACAAATGGTCCCTTGTTGACCTCTCTGAAGACTCATGTACCCATAAATCCTTACTCTTCCCCTGCTCAAATCCCAGCGCTATTCTCGGAGAAGATCCAGGAGTGGATCCCAAATTTGTCTGCTCATTAGAAACACCTGCTGATGTTTAACATCACCCAAAGCCCTGGCCAACACCCAGACAAGTTAAACCGTCATCTCTGAGAGAAGACATTGGTATTTTAAAAACTTACCAGCCGATTACAATGGAAAGACAAGTTTGGGAACCTTGAGGTTATTCTGTTATTCACAGAAAGCAGTGGCTTAAAATAAGAATCAAATAAGGGAGACTTTTAAAAAATTACTGAAGCCAAAATCCAAACTCAGACCAGTGAGAACCGAATCTCTGGGGGAAGTCTGGGCATAGATTTTTGAAATCTTCCCAGGCTGATAGAGGTGAAATCCTGAAAGCTTAAGGCAGGAGATCCCTGAACTGCATAATCCTTTCCTGGGACTTTTCAAACCTGGTTTTAGATCTTTCCACACCATGGTTTGATTTTGTGAGTCAAAAAATTGTATATTTTTGTTTAACTAGTGACTTTCTATCTTTTGCAAGTTCTGGAGTTGACCAAGCATCCCAGTTTGCCCAGGACTCTCGTGGTTTTAGCACTGAAAATTCCACTTCCCAGGAAACTCTGCAGTCATAGGCAAACCGGGATGGCTGGTTACTCCACTTGCAATCAAAGCATACTGGCTAATTTAATTTCCTGCTGGATTTCTTGGAATGACTTCTCTTCATCCTCTGAACTGGGGCTCATAAATGAACCACCATCATAATTTATCTCAACCGCATGGATCTCCGAGTACATGCCCCGCACAGATCCTGAGATGTCATCCCAGCCTTCACTGGCTCCCAATCTTGTCTCACAACTGCCCTCTCACTTCTGTTCCTTACCCAACACAACTCCTGGACCCTGATTCACTGAAGCCTCTAAGGCAGAACCACACTTTGCCTAACTTTGCCTCCATAAATCAAATTAGGGTCACATGGCTCCTTCCATGTGTGGCTTAAGCTATTGGAAACTGAAGCATGAAGCAGACTTCCTAGATACTTTTTCTCACACTTGAGTGTTTGGGTCTCCTTGGTCAAAGTTGAAGGTCACCTTCTAGAAACTTCAGAAAGCAAAACCATGATTCAGTTGGGCTCTTTTTCTTCATGGAAAAGATTTGCTCACACCACCTCATGTAAATGGGAGAAGAGCTTAAGAATCCATTTAAGAAATTGAAAAGAATGCAGTGGTTCTTCACAAGAACCTAGGGAAAACTGAACAACAATGCTTCACATCAAGGTCAGGAAGTCCAAGTTAGCCACCAGGAAGACTTGAACAGAAGGGCTTCCTGAATCAGGGCAGCTCCAAACTCAGTTGCAGGAATCCAGGGACCACTTCAGGACCACTCAGCTAGATGTTGGTGTGCCCTCCTCTCTGGATCAGCTTACCTTGGCCTACCAAGGAGCTCATGGTTGCCAAGCCTCCTACTTTGAACTCCAGAGAAGACTCTACCTTGCCTGATCTATATCCATAATATTGGGTTGACCAAAATGTTCATTCTGTTTTTTCCATAACATCTTATGGAAAAACCTGAACGAACTTTTTGGCCAACCCAATACCTGACAGGGAAAATCTTTTCTTAATCTTTTTTCATCTTGGGCCACTGACTTTTGCAGTGGTTACCTTCAGGTCATTGCAAGTCCCTGGTCCATCAGCTGTGGGCTGGGAGTGGGGGTCATGGTATGACTGCCTAGGGCTGTCCTCTCAGAAGGGTCTATGGTCATAGCAGTTTATTGTAGAAGCTATGAGAAACCCTATGATTGGCATATCTAGTAAAATGATAAAATCTTAGTGTTGGATGACCCCATGTGAATAATGAAATGCAACTCTAGCATCTTATAGATGAAGGTAAAGTGCTATATATTGAAAAGAGTCTGAAATGTCTGAGTTTGAACCTCAGCTGGTTTTTACCAGTCGACCTTGTGCAATTTATATCACCTCTCTTGATCTCACCTGTAAAACAAAAACGAATACTTGCCTATTATGTTTGTCATGAAGACAGATTAACACAGCCTACCTAAACCCCTGGTACAACATAACACTAGTTTCTAGTATAGATTTAGGCACTTCATCCTCCTGCCTCTTTGTCCTCAGCCATCACAGCCAATGTGACACAGCACAATAAGGACTCTTCAATGAGCAATCAGTTCCGCTTTAGATGGAGCACAAGCTCGTTGGATTGGGCACGCAGTAGCACTCCATCAATCTCAAGTCTCTTATGTAACCAACACACATGATCAAAGATCTTATACTTTAAACCTGAATCATCAATCTCAGTGCTAATAGAATATAGAAAAACCTTTTTCCCTGGAAGATTACTAAAAGGTCACAGTCTTGTTTTCCCCTGATAGATTTTCTGTCATATTATATAGTAATGTTCAGTTGGGTGGCGAGATGACTGTCCTCTCGAGCATAACAGTCATCTCTGTAGCTATTTTACTCAACTCTCCAATTCTGCTGTGAGTTTCTCTTGAGATGACTTTTCAATTATTGGCTTCTAATTTTTAATTAGTTTTACTTTTTAGACCACAGATAAACAAAAACAAAATTCTCCCGACCATATTCTTCTGTCTAGGGCAATCTCATCATCAGTCTTCCCTGCAAAGTCCCCTTTGTGTGACTTCATTCATTCTTTCTTTATTTAAGTTAGTTATTAATTTATTAATTTTCCCCTTCATTCATCATCCCCATTCCCATTCCACTCCCTACCCTGACGTTCACAATGTACACACACTGTACCTAAAGTCCATTCAAACCATTTTCATGTATTCACTTAAAACTACATATGATATATTTTGTGTGTATGTGATTAATGCAAATAATTTTTTTCATTAACCACACAGATGTTGATATATGTAAATCTAATTTCAACTGCTGCTGAGATCTCTACTGTGTACATACACACCCTCATCCATTTCTATAAGAAAGGCTGCCCAGGTCATCTCCAGCTGCTTGCTCTCATGACTAAGGCTGAATGCCCTGGTATCAGTACCTTTGTGCCCACCACTGACACTTTCTTCAGGGTATATGCCCTGGAGAAGGATTTCTGGGTGGGAAGGTATACACATACTAATTTTACCTGATTGCCCTCCAGAATGACTCCACCAGTTTTCAGTTCCCAAAGTAAATAAAGTTTTCCATTTCCCCCAAATATCCAATAACATTGAACACATTTTCTACTTTTTGCCAATCTGACATCAAGGCTGTAATATGATGTTTAAATTTGAATATTTCAGAATTTTAGTGAGGTTAAGCACATACTCATTCAGTTAGCAGCTATTCTGTCTGATTTTCCATCTGAAAAGCTTCCTCATGTGTCTTGCCCATTTTTTTTCTATTGGATATTTGGTCTTTTCCTTGACTATTAGCAGGAGTCCTTTGTATATTCTAGATACTGGAAAGAGTGGCACTCAGCCTGTCCCTCATATGTTAACTTTATCTTTGCTAAACAGAAATCACAAATTCTGAATGGGTCCATTGGTGACTTTGGATCTTAGTTAAGAAAGACTTCTCCATCTGAGTTTACAAAGACATTCTGTATCCTCTCCTGTTAGTGTAATAGACTTACTTTTTAAATAGAATTTTAACCCATTAAATGTTTGTGTGTGTGTTGTAAGGTAAGAATCCAGCTTCTTTCTCTCTACAGGTAGTCAGCCGGTTCACCCAACACTATTTACTAAGTAAAAAGACATCCTTACTGATGGTTAGTATCATATACCACATCCCTAAATACATATGTGGCATTGTTTGGACTGTCTAGGCTATTCCATTGCTCTTGTGCTAGTAACACATTATTTTTATTAAAGAATTTTAAAATGTGTGTTATTTTAAGGTAGGATAATTACCCCATCTTGTGTGTTTCATTTTTAGAATTTGATTGGTATGTTATGCACTTCTAAAATCAGTTTATTGATTTTCCCTAAAGAAAATGATTACAAAATAAAACCTGACTATTAGAAAGAAGCTGATTATATAGTCTAATTCCTGGTTTATTCCAAAAAACTTGCAAATAAATAGAATATCAAATGAAAGGAAATTAACATAAATATACTGGAGGTTTTTTTTAATTAAAGGAATTTTCTTTTGAACATGGCAATTGAACTTACATTAAAAATTCCGCTGAAATCAGAATAAAGAGGAAAAACATAGCATTGGTGCAGAAGGACAAAGCAAATAAGATGACATCCATTAATAGATATTAGAAATCTTTAAAAGTGGCAAAGTAGAAGGACTAATGGTGTCAGAGTTACCAGCTCAGTGGAAGCTAAGTGCCTATGAAGAGTGAAGCCAGTGACTATAACAGAAGATATTGCATCCATGGAATAAAACCAGGATGCTTTTAAGGAAGATTCAGAGAACAAAAATTCTCAGAAATATGATGGGAAAAACAATATATACAATAAAAAGGCTGGAAGATGAAGTGGAGTTACTCTATAAGAATGTAGAGCAAAAAACAAACAGATGAACTATAAGGAAAAAAAAAAGATCAATCTGTAAGGGCCAACATGCAAATAATTGGAGTTCCAAAAAATGAGAAGAGAGAAAAAGGAAAGAACAATAATAATGAAATAATACTAGAATTCTCAGAATTTTAGGGCATGAGTCTCCAGATTGAAAGGTCTCACTGAACACTTGAAACAACGTAGGAAAAGAAATCACAAGAAACTAGCCATTGATATTTCAGAGCATCGTGGGAAGATGACAACAATATGGGTACAAAATGATGAATAAATAGATGAGTCATTAAAATTACCTCAGATGATAAACAATTCCTCCACCTTCTTAAAGAAAAATGATTTCCAATCAAGACTTCTATTCAAGCTAGTCAATTAATCTCATATAAAGATATAATGAGGATACTTCCAGAAAGTAAGGTCTCAAAATGTGATTGCTATGTACCCTATCTTAGAAGGATTTGTTCTAAAATATGACAGTAATGAAAGAAGAAGGAAAGTATGAGATCTAAAAACAATTTAGCTAATTCAGAAAATAAGCAGAAAGAATTGTTGGTATGATGATAAGACTCTGGACAACTGGACAAGAGATGACAACTGGACAAGAGCATGTCTAAACAAGATTGAAGATTCCATGGAAAGTGCCTCTGGGAAAAATGGGAAATTATTAGTGATTAGGAAGTATTGGGAGATTTACCCTTCTTTACTAGAGAATGAAGAATTTACTTGATATAAATTTAAAAAGCAATTAATTTAAAATTTATTGTCATGAATATTATGAACAACTATAGAGGACTAAATATAAAGATCTAGAGGAAGTGGGAAATTTTCTGAAAAAAATTAAAATACTAAATTTGGTGCCAGAAGTAAGAAAAGAATGTGAACACCAATAAAAAAATAAAAATATTGAAATGGTGATCAAATGCTCTCCTTGTATACTGAAACTGTAGAATTTACATAGGTAAATTCTACTGAACTCTCAAAGAATATGTAACCCCTATTTTACACAATCTGTTGCAGAAAATAGAACTTGAAGATAAGCTTCCAAACTCATTATATGAAGTCAGTTAATAACCTTGTTACCAAAACAGAGCAAGCAAATTATAAGGAAGGAAAATGACAGACTGATTTCACGGGTTATATAAACTCAGAAATGAGAAATGGAATGTTAGCTGATTAAACTCAAAAGTATATTTTTAAATTAACAAAACAAAATGATTATGTAGAGTTTATCCCAGGAAACATGTGTGCCATCAGAAAAGATTCAACATTAGATTATTTCATCATCAGAAAATCTACCAGTGCAATTTACTATATGAATGCAGTAAAGAAGGAAATCACATGGTCTTCTGAATACATTAGCAAAAAGCATTTAAAAAGTTCAGTGCTGAGGCTTGCTTCAAGATGGCAGAGAGTAAGACGTGGATATCACCTTCCTCCCCACAGATACATCAAAAATACATCTACATGTGGAACAGCTCCTACAGAACATCTATTGAACGTTGGCAGAAGACCTCAGACTTCTCAAAAGGCAAGAAACTCCTCACGTACATGGGTAAGGCAAAAGAAAAAAGGAAAAACAGAGACAAAAGAATAGGGACGGGACCTGCTCCTCTGGGAGGGAGGTGTGAAGGAGGAAATGATTCCACACACTAGGAAGCCCCTTCACTGGTGGAGACAGGGGAGTGGTGGTGGTGGGAAGCTTTGGGGCCATGGAGGAGAGCACAGCCACAGGGGAGCAGAGGGAAAAGTGGAGAAATTCCTGCACAGAGATCGGTGCAGAGCAGCACTCACCAGCCTGAGAGGCTTGTCTGCTCACCCGCTGGGGCGAGTGGGGGTTGGGACCTGAGGCTAGGACATTGGAGGTCAGATCCCAGGGAGAGGACTGGGGTTGGCTGCGTGAACACAGCCTGAAGGGGGTTAGTGCGCCACAGCTAACTGGGAGGGAATCCGGGAAAAAGTCTGTAACTGCCTAAGCATCAAGAGACCATTGTTTCAGGGTGAGTAAGGAGAGGGGATTCAGGGCACTGCCTAAACGAGCTTCAGAGACGGGTGCAAGCCACAGCTATCAGAGTGGACACCAGAGACAGGAATGAAACACTAAGGCTGCTGCTGCAGCCATCAAGAATCCTGTGTGCAAGCACAGGTCACTATCCACACTTCCCCTCCTGGGAGCCTGTGCAGCCCGCCACTGTCAGGGTCCCGTGATCCAGGGACAACTTCCCCAGGTGAACACATAGCCTGCCTCAGGCTGTTGCAACGTCACACCGGCCACTGCCACCTCAGGCTAAGCCCGCATTCGGTACTCCTCCTTTACCCCGGCCTGAGTGAGCCAGAGCCCCCTAATCAGCTGCTCCTTTAACTCCCTCCTGTCTGGGCAAAGAACAGATGCCAGAGGGTGACCTACATTCAGGGCCAAATCCAAAGCTGAACACCAGGAGCTGTGCAAACAAGGAAGAGAAAGGGAAATTTCTCCCAGCAGCCTCAGAAGCAGCAGATTAAATCTCCACAAACAACTTGATGTACCCTGCATCTGTGGAATACCTGAATAGACTAAGAACCATCCCAAAATTGAGGCAGTGTGGACTTTGGAAGCAACTGTAGACTTGGGGTTTGCTGTATGTGACTAATTTCTGATTTATATGTTTATCTTAGTTTAGTTTTTAGTGCTTGTTATCATTGGTGGATTTGTTTATTGGTGTGGTTGATCTCTTCTTGTTTTTAGTTATTAAAAACTTTTTTTTATTTTAGTAAAATTTTTCTAGTTTGTAATTCTAATAACTTTAATTTCTTTCTTTCTTTCTTTCTTTCTTTTTTATCCTCTCTTTTCTTCTGAGCCATGTGGCTGACAAGATATTGGTGCTTGCTCTGGCCATTTGTCAGGCCTGAGCCTCTGAGGTGGGAGAGCAGAGTTCAGGACATTGGACCACCAGAGACCTCCCAGCCCCATGTAATATCAATCGGTGAGAGGTCTCCCAGAGATCTCCATCTCAATGCTAAGACCCAGCTCTACTCAATGACCAGCAAGCTCCAGTGCTGGACATCCCATGCAAAATAACTAGCAAGACAGGAACACACCCCACCCATTAGAAGAGAAGCTGCCTAAAATCATACTAAGTTCACAGACACCACAATACACATTACCGGATGCAGTCCAGCCCACCAGAAAGACAAGATCCAGCCTCATCCACCAGAACACAGGCACCAGTCCCCTCCACCAGGAAGCCTACACAACCCCCTGAACCAAACTTATCCAGTGGGGGCAGACACCAAAAACAATGGGAACTATGAACCTGCAGCCTGCAAAAAGGAGACCCCAAACACAGTAAGATAAGCAAAATGAGAAGACAGAGAAATACGCAGCAGATGAAAGAGCAAGGTAAAAGCCCACCAGACCAAACAAATGAAGAGGAAATAGGCAGTCTACCTGAAAAAGAATTCAGAGTAATGATAGTAAAGATGATCCAAAATCTTGGAAATAGAATGGATGAAATACAAGAAATGTTTAACAAGGACATAAAAGAACTAAAGAGCAAACAACAATGAACAATACAATAAATGAGATTAAATATTCTCTAGAAGGACTCAGTAGCAAAATACCTGAGGCAGAAGAATGGATAAGTGACCTGGAAGATAAAATAGTGGAAATAACTACTGCAGAGCAGAATAAAGAAAAAAGAATTAAATGAACTGAGGACAGTCTCAGAGACTTCTGGGACAACATTAAATGCACCAATATTTGAATTATAGGGGTCTCAGAAGAAGAAGAGAAAAAGAAAGGGACTGAGAAAATATTTGAAGAGATTATAGTTGAAAACTTCCCTAATACAGGAAAGGAAATAGTCAATCAAGTCTAGGAGTGCAGAGAGTTAAATACAGGATAAAACCAAGGAGAAACATGCCAAGACACATATTAATCAAACTATCAAAAATTAAATACAAAGAAAAAATATTAAAAGCAGCAAGGGAAAAGTAACAATTAACATACAAGGGAATCTCCATAAGGTTAACAGCTGATCTTTCATCAGAAACTCTGCAAGCCAGAAGGGAGTGGGCAGGACATATTTAAAGTCATGAAAGAGAAAAACCTACAACCAAGATGATTCTATCCAGGAAGGATCTCATAATAAAGACTATGTCAAGAGACAAAGAAGGACACTACAAAATGACCAAAGGATCAATCCAAGAAGAAGATATCACAATTGTAAATATTTATGCACCCAACATAGGAGCACCACAATACATAAGGTGAACGCTAACAGCCATAAAAGGGGAAATCGACAGTAACACAATAATAGTAGGGGACTTTAACACCCCACTTTCACCAATGGACAGATCAACCAAAATGAAAATAAATATGGAAACACAAGCTTTAAATGATACATTAAAAAAGATGGACCTAGTTGATATTTATAGGACATTCCATCCAAAAACAACAGAATACACTTTCTTCTCAAGTGTTCATGGAACATTCTCCAGGATAAATCATATCTTGGGTCACAAATCAAGTCTTGGTAAATTTAAGAAAATTGAAATTGTATCAAGTAACTTTTCCAACAACAATGCTATGAGACTAGATATCAATTATGGAAAAAAACTGTAAAAAATACAAACACATGGAGGCTAAACAATACACTACTAAATAACCAAGAGATCACTGAAGAAATAAAAAAATATCTAGAAATAAATGACAATGAAAACACGACAACACAAAAGCTATGGGATGCAGCAAAAGCAGTCTTAAGAGGGAAGTTTACAGCAATATAATCCTACCTCAAGAAACATCTCAAATAAACAACCTAACCTTACACCTAAAGCAATTAGGGAAAGAAGAACAGAAAAACCCCAAAATTAGCAGAAGGAAAGAAATCATAAATATCAGAACAGAAACAAATGGAAAAGAAATGAAGGAAACAATAGGAAAGATCAATAAAACTAAAACCTGGTTCGTTGAGAAGATAAACAAAATTGATAAACCATTAACCAGACTCATCCAGAAAAAAAGGAAGAAGACAAATCAGTAGAGTTAGAAATGAAAAAGGAGAAGTAACAACTGACACTGCAGAAATAAAAGAGATCATGAGAGATTACTACAAGCAACTATATGCCAATAAAATGGACAACCTGGAAGAAATGGACAAATTCTTAAAATGCACAACCTGCCAAGACTGAATCAGGAAGAAATAGAAAATATGAACAGACCAATCACAAGCACTGAAATTGAAACTGTGACTAAAAATCTTCCAACAAACAAAAGCTCAGGACCAGATGACTTCACAGGTGAATTCTATCACACATTTAGAGAAGAGCTAACACCTATCCTTCTCAAACTCTTCCAAAATATAGTAGAGGGAGGAACACTCTGAAACTCATTCTATGAAGCCACCATCACCCTGATACCAAAACCAAAGATGTCACAAAGAAAGAAAACTACAGGCCAATATCACTGATCAACACAGATGCCAAAATCCTCAACAAAATACTAACAAACAGAATCCAACAGCACATTAAAAGGATCATACACCATGATCAAGTGGGGTTTATCCCAGAAATACAAGGATTCCTCCATATATTCAAATAAAAAAATGTGATACATCACAGTAACAAATTGAAGGAGAAAAACCATATGATAATCTCAACAGATGCAGAAAAAGTTACTGACAAAATTCAACACCCATTTATGATAAAAACCCTCCAGAAAGTAGGCAGAGAGGGAACTTAATTCAACATAATAAAGCCCATATATGACAAACCCAAAGCCATCATTCTCAAAGGTGAAAAAATGAAAACATTTCTTCTAAGATCAGGAAAAAGACAAGGTTGCCCACTCTCACCACTATTATTTGACATAGTTTTGGAAGTTTTAGCCACAGCAATCACAGGTACAAGGAATCCAAATCGGAAAAGAAGAAGTAAAACTGTCACTGTTTGCAGATGACATGATGCTATACATAGAGAATCCTAAAGATGCTACCAGAAAACTGCTAGAGCTAATAAATGAATCTGGTAAAGTAGAAGGATAGAAAATTAATGCACAGAAATCTCTCACATTCCTATACACTAATGATGAAAAATCTGAAAGAGAAATTAAGGAAACACTCCCATTTACCACTGCAACAAAAAGAATGAAATACCTAGGAATAAACCTACTTAAGAAGACAAAAGACCTGTATGCAGAAATCTATAAGACACTGATGAACGAAATTAAAGATGATACCAACAGATGGAGAGCTATACTATGTTCTTGGATCGGAAGAATCAACATTGTGAAAATGACTCTACTACGCAAAGCAATCTACAGATTCATTGCAATCCCTATCAAACTACCTCTGGCATTTTTCACAGACCTAGAACAAAATATTTCACAATTTGTATTGAAACACAAAAGACACCGAATAGCCAAAGCAATCTTGAGAATTCAAAATGGAGCTGGAGGAATCAGGCTCCCAGTCTTCAGACTATACTACAAAGCTACAATAATCAAGACAATATGGTGCTGGCACAAAAACAGAAATATAGATCAATGAAACAGGATAGAAAACCCAGAGATAAAGCCAGACACCTATGGTCACCTTATCTTTGATAATGAAGGCAAGAATATACAATGGAGAAAAGACAGCCTCTTCAATAAGTGGTGCTGGGAAAACTAGACAGCTACATGTAAAAGAAAGAAATTAGAACACTCCCTAACACCATACACAAAAATAAACTCAAAATGGATTAAAGACCTAAACGTAAAGCCAGACACTTTAAAACTCTTAGAGGAAAACACAGGCAGATCACTCTATGTCATAAATCACAGCAGGATCCTCCTAGATAAATGGAAATAAAAACAAAAATAAGCTAATGGGACCTAATGAAACTTAAAAGATTTTGCACAGCAACGGAAACCATAAACAAGATGAAAAGACAACTCTTAGAATGGGAGAAAATATTTGCAAATGAAGCAACTGTCAAACGATTAATCTCCAAAATATACAAGTAGCTACTGCAGCTCAATATTAAAAAACCAAAGAACCCAATCCAAAAATGGGCAGAAAACCTAAATAGACATTTCTCCAAAGAAGATATACAGATAGGCAAGAAACACATGAAAGGATGCTAAACATAACTAATCGTTAGAGAAATGCAAATCAAAACTGCAATGCGGTATCACCTCACACTGGTCAGAATGGCCATCATCAAAAAATCGACAAACAATAAATGCTGGAGAGGGTGTGGAGAAAAGGGAACCCTCTTGCACTGTTGGTGGGAATGTAAATTGATACAGCCACTATGGAGAACAGTACAGAGGTTCCTTAAAAAACTAAAAATAGAGCTACCATATGACCCAGCAATCCCACTCCTGGGCATATACCCTGAGAAAACCATAATTCAAAAAGAGTCATGTACCACAATGTTCATTGCAGCTCTTTTTATAATAGCCAGGATATGGAAGCAACCTAAATGTCCTTCGACAGATGAATGGATAAAGAAGATGTGGCACATATATACAATGGAATATTACTCAGCCATAAAAAGAAACGAAATTGAGTTATTTGTTGTGAGGTAGATGGACCTAGCGTCTGTTATACAGAGTGAAGTAAGTCAGAAAGAGAAAAACAAATACTGTATGCTAGCACATATATATGGAATCTAAAAAAACCAAGTGGCTTTGAAGAACCTAGGGCCTAGACAGGGATAAAGACACAGACGTAGAGAATGGATTTGAGACCGGGGGAAGAGGAAGAGTAAGCTGAGACGAAGTGAGAGATTGGCATAGACATATATACACTACCAAATGTAAAATAGATAGCTAGTGGGAAGCAGCCGCATAGCACTGGGAGATCAGCTCAGTGCTTTGTGGCCACCTAGAGGGGTGGGATAGGGAGGGTGTGAAGGAGATGCAAGAAGGAGGGGATATGGGTATGTACGTATACATATAGCTGATTCACTTTGTTATACAGCAGCAACTAACACAGCAATGTAAAGCAATTATACTCCAATAAAGATATATTTTTTTTTAAAAGTCCAATGCTGTTTACAATGAAAACTCATAGAAAAAAAAAAAGACTCAATAGATAGTCTCTCCGAATAAATGAGAGAATACAGCAAAATTGCCAAATAGTAGATCAACATATAAAAATGAATTTCATGCCTCTAAATCAGTAATAACTATTAAGAAAATGTAATAGACCGTAAGATTCAGTTTACAATAGGAAGAAAATCTGTAATATATTTTGGATATCCTAACAAAAAAATTCATGAGATCTTTATAGAGAAGAAGAATCACTCTGAGG
Source organism: Delphinus delphis (assembly GCF_949987515.2). NCBI lineage: Eukaryota > Metazoa > Chordata > Mammalia > Artiodactyla > Delphinidae > Delphinus > Delphinus delphis. The sequence continues at coordinate 125,072,539 of NC_082684.1, read as the reverse complement.
ATGGTTTTCTTTTATTTTTCTAGTTAAACTTTTTTTGTGTGTGGTACACGGGCGTCTCACTGTTGTGACCTCTCTCGTTGTGGAGCACAGGCCCCGGACGCGCAGGCTCAGCGGCCATGGCTCACAGGCCTAGCCGCTCCGTGGCATGTGGGATCTTCCCGGACCGGGGCACGAACCCGTGTCCGCTGCATCAACAGGCGGAATCTCAACCACTGCGCCACCAGGGAAGCCCTAGTTAAACTTTTTAATTTGAGATAATTAAATATTCACATGCAATTGTAGGAAATAATACAGAGATATTCTGGAGGCTGTGTGTGTTCTTTGCCCAATTTCCCCCAATAGTAACATCTACAAATGCTGTATTACATCAGAACAATCAGACTTTGATGTAGTCCACCTACCTTATTCAGACTTGCCCAGTTTTAATTATTTATGTGTATGTGTATGTTTAGTTCTATGCAACTTTATGGCGTGTGTAGGTTCATGCATCCACCACCATAGTCAAGATACAGAATAGATCCCTCGCCACAATGGCCATTCAACTTTCCCTTTTGTACCCCCACCCACCTGCCTTCTACCCTATACCCCCATCCCTGACCCCTGGCACCCACTAATAAGTTCTCCATTTCTACAATTCTGTCTTTTAAAGATGAGATTTAAATGGAACAATATACTATGTAGCTTTTTGGGACTGGCTTTTTAAGACTCAGCCTAATTCCCTTAAGATCACTCCAGGTTGCTGCGTGTTTACCAATTGGTTGTTTCTTTCTATTGCTGAGTAGTTGTCTGTGGAATGGATTTATCATAGTTTATTTAACCATTTACCCACTGAAGGATGTCTGTGTTGTTTCCAGTTTGGGGCTTTGAAAATAAAGTTACTACGAACGTGCATGTGAGGTTTTTTGTGTGAACATGAGTTTTTATTTCCTGGGACAAATGCCCAAGAGGGCAATTGCTGGATCATGTGGTAATCACACGTTTAGTTTTATAAGGAACTGCCAAGCTATTTTCCAGAGTCGCAGTACCATTCTACATTCCCACCAGAAATAAGGGCTAGTCTTAAAAATAAAAACACAATTAAAGGTATGTCAATAAAACTGCAAAAAGTATGAAAGGATACAAATGTCAAAGTCCTTCTCACCTCATTTCTAATGATTACAATTAATGCCTGCCGACAGTCATGTGACTGGCTTCCAGAACAGTCTTACTCAAATGAGGTCAGAGCATATCTACTAGTAAATTTTCTACTCTGTAGCTTCTTGTGTATATTTCCTAATCTGTAAGCATATCTCTATCCCATTCTTTTGAATGCTGCCAAGTATTCTAGTTTGTGGATATGCCATCCTTTATTCAACTTGTCTCTTAATGATTGGCTTTTAGGGAATTTGCAGTTCTTTGTGCTAATATAAACAATACTCTAATAAATATTTTTAAAGTAAATTTTAAGTGTATATATGGTTTGCCTCTGTTAACCCCAAACTCCCAACCATTATATATAGAATGGATAAACAACAGGGCCCTACTGTATAGCACAGGGAACTACATTCAATATCCTGTGATAAACCATAATGGAAAAGAATTTTAAAAGGAATGTATATATATGTATAACTGAATCACTTTGCTGTACAGCAGAAATTAACACAACATTGTAAATCAACTGTACTTCAATTAAAAAATTTTAAAAATGTATACATGGCAATTGTATCCTGTAGGATAAATTAGGAAATCAGTGTATTCAATAGGATGCTAATTAAAACTTTGATATATATTCCCAAATTGCTCTCCTAAACAGTTGCACCTATTTATACTACCAAAGGCAGTATATTGGAGTGCATCTTTTCCCAAAACACCGCCCCCCAGACTTTGGACTTCATCAGAATTCTTAGTCTTCACTGATTTAGTAGGCTAAATATGGAATCTCAGCTTCAAGTCAGCATTGGAAGATAATGTTTTGAAGTTTTCCTCTTCTCCAATCATACAGATAAAATATACATGGAAATAAAACCCTAAAAATGTGCAGCTCTGCTGCAAGACAGGAAAACAACACCTGTGACTGAGAAACCTAGAAAAGCAGAAGCTAGAGAGCCAATAGAAGTGTCTGGCTCCCAGAGAAAGTGGGAAATGAGACATCCCAGTGTTTAAAATGAGAGTCTGCCTACAGCCTCCCTTCTTATGAAGCATGTGGAAAGAAGATGCTGCCTGGGACAGCTGCGAAGCACAGATCCAGCCAGAGGAGTCTGAGATAGGACTAGCCTTTTGCTGACCTTGGGATGACACATGAAAGTCCCCAGTTTTATCTAGAAATGTGAAATGGGACTCAATAAGTAAAATGCAGTTTTGGACTGACGGTTCCAAAGAGGTAGGGATTGGCAATTGCAAAATCACTAGGCAGAGTAGGATGAGAGAGAGAGACAGAGACAGAGAGAGAGAGGTGGAAGTTTTCAAAAGAAAATGTGAAAACATATAAGGAATTCTAAAGCTAGGGAAGTCAACCCTCCTCTCACAAAATATCAATAAGTGGAACATATTTTCACTGAAGAAAACAATTAAAATAATGGCATCATAAAGATAAGCAAGAGGGACAACTTGTTCTGGACCAAAATGGAATAGAGGCACTCTTCCCTACTCCTGCAGCTGAACACAGCTAAAGCTCTGAACATTATGTATAAAGCAAACAAAGTTCTGAAAGGAAGAGACAACAGACCAGCTGGGGACCTTGGGACAGAGGAGGAGCACAGCGGTGATGTCCCTGGGTTCTCTTTCTTCCTCACAGATCCCAGACTGGTTACTGGAGAAATCGGCGTTTGAGGTCTGCCAACAGGTGCAGACAGAAAAGTCTACAAAAAAGCCCACTCTCTTGAGCCAGTGACCAGGAAAGAAGCAACCTAGCAAGACAGAAAACTTTTAGAGAACTGCCCTGTGCCCACTTTATCAGCAAAGGCTGAGTTCTGCTCTCCAACTGTGAGTGGACACTGCTGGGGTCCATTGCCCCCTCCCCATCACATCAGAGGAGAAGTAGGGAGTTAGGACTTTCACCCGTACTTCTGGTACTGATACTCCCCATTTCACAGTGTCAGTGAGGGCCACGTGGGGTCCTGGACCTCTACCACCTCCCCAGTGGTAGCGGGCATCCCCCACCTCATAGTGCCAGAGGCTCCTCCTGCTCCAGACCAGGGCGGAGCCTAGTGGAAACTGTATCCCACTTCAGTCCAGCAGAACCCTCTGGAATAATGTCATCAAAAGGGTTGAATGTAAACAACTGTTAAAATCAAATTTTACATGCAGTTAAAATATCTTTTCAAGGACTCTGGGAAGACGGGGCAGGGAGCAGTATTTTTTCTGAATCTCTCCAAATCCTTGGTGAACACAAAGAGATGGGGATAGCAAAATCCAAATCCCATAGGTAACATCTACAATAAAGCTAGATAACCCAGTTTCTTAAGAACTCCAGAATACAAGGGGGTGGGGGAACCACTGGCTTCCAAAAGACACCCATAGCTTCAGCAGAGGGCAACAGTGGGTGTCTGCAAGGCTGAGACCTCCAGTATAGCCACCAAGCAGGGCTGACCTCATGGGTATGTGACCAGCATATTCACACAGGGCCCCACACTCAGAAGGGGCTCTCACTTGGAGAGGTTAAGGATCTGCAGTGGCTATCTAGAAATACTGAATAAGTTTTGAATTTTTATCCTGGGACAATGGAGCATGCACTGGGTGCTTGGAGACTCAGCTTGATACCCACCAGGGTTCTTGGCCTTCTCCAATCAACAGAAATTGATAAGAAGTCAGATAAGAAATTCAGGCAAAGCTTTATTGGGTCCCCTGCTGCAGCAGAGGGGAGTGAAAACAAGTAACAACTTCCCTTGCTCGCTCCCTGAGGGGGGGCGGTCTGGTTCCTTACATGGGGTGAGGGTAGGGGCAGGTCCAGGTGTTGGGCTGGAGGGGTGGCTTAGGTGGTTTGCCCACCCCTTAGGTGGTGGTGTGTGCAGGGGGCATGCACAATGCCCTGCTTTTTCTCCCTATAGCCTGGTTTTGCTCCCAGCACTTCAGAAGTGGCAGCTGGGTGGTTTTGGTCTTTTTGTATCTTGTTGTTTGCCCCAACTGCGTTTGAATGCAGTTATTTTTAGTCCCTTATAGTTTCTTTGTATTTTGTTGCTGGAGGAGATGTTTGTCCAGGTGCAAGCACTGCAGCAAAGGGTCCCAGTTCCCGGGTCCCAGCCTGTCTCAAGCTCCCATGTGGTCTTACTTCCCACCACCTCCCCACCTCCCGAGCAAGCGTTCTCAGGAGTCTGCTTCTCCATGTCCACCCCAAGATTGCAGCCAACGTCAACCCTGGTAGGGACTTGGCACAGGAGGGACTGGGGTTGGGCGTGTGTACCCTGTGAAGTGAATCATGGATGGGGCCCCAGGTACCTGTGAGGGTCTCACTCCTCTACAAGTATTCTTGTGCTCAAGCAAGTGCAATGTTAAATGTCAAAGAAAAAAACACCATGACAGATTGGGAAAGAGATTACAGAAAAAAGGAAAAAAAACCCTTAAAACAAAGTTTTTTTGCAACAAAGCATCCTCCATCTTCACTTTTCACTGGGCCTCCTCAAAGCATGTGGCAAGCCTTGCTAACAGTTACTTTCTGGAAATTCCAGCAGGCCAACTTTGAAAGCAGCTGAATTGGAAGGATATTCTCACTTTTAAAGCAAGTAAGCAAAAGAGGATGTCAGTAAGGTCTAAAGAAGCCAGTGCAGACTAGGTCCTCCAAACTCTCAGGAATAACGAGCAAGGCTCCCTTCCAGGACAGAGCCCCACTGAGAGGAAACCGTTAAGAGTCCAAATTGAGCTGGATAGGGACAATGGCGGCAAAGAAGAATGTGTGCTGATACAGATGGGGGAGGGGAACAGTTAGAATCTTTCAGAAAACACAACGCTATATTTTCTAACATGTCTCAAAAACAACCAAATGAGGTTACTTGTACCAGCAGCCAAGATTCAACCAGAGAAGCAGAACCTCTAGGGTGTGTGTGTGTGTGTGTCTGTGTGTGTGTGTGTGTGTGTGTGTGATCAAATACTGGGAGCTGGTTAAGCAGCCTTTGTAAGTCTAGCAACCTTGCACATGAGTCTGAGGTTTGTAAGGCAGGCAGTCAGGAAGGGAGGACGAATGCATTGTTGGGAGAGAAAGAACCAGCTGGAACCTTGTCAGATGGGCTGAAACCCGTGCAGACCTTGTTGCCTTTGAAACTGCAGAGAGACTGGCATAAATACTGGTGGTATGAATTATTATTATTATATGTAGAACTAAGATTAAATATGAGATTCAAGGGAGATAGTATAGCATGTAATAGCTATAGGCTTTGACAATGTACATACAGTAGAACTTTTTAAAATGAAAGAGAAAATGGAAAAAACATACACAAAAAACAATTTTTAAAATATTTTTAGTAATCATGTTGGTGACAGTTGGATAAAGTGTTGGTATCTTCTGAATATTATTTTTGTGTACATATGTTATTCTAATTTGATTATCCCTAGTGCTCTTGAGAACCAGGTTTCCTAGGAGCTGCAAATGAAAGATAGAAAGGTCCTTGACTGACCACTGGACAGCACAGATCCAGGACATACATATTTGAGTAGCACTAAAAAGCTTGGAAAACTAACCTGGCATTGGAACCACAGCCTATAGAAGGCTAAAACGTACATATCATCATTCTTCATAGGGTTTAAAGAAGACCCAGGGTCTCATGAAACATTCGAAGTGTGCAGGATAAAATCCATAATTATTCAGCATGTGAAGAACCACACACACAAAAAAACTCAACTTGCATTAGAAAAGACAATCAACAGACAACAATAATGAGGTGTTGGCATTATCTGATGAGTCTTCAAAGCAAGTATTAAAAAAATGCTCAGATGAGACAGATGAATGGATAAAGAAGATGTGGTACATATATACAATGGAATACCACTTAGCCAATAAAAGGAATGAAATAATGCCATTTGCAGCAACATGGATGGACCTAGAGATTATCATACTAAGCAAAGTAAGTCAGAAGGAGAAAGACAAATGCCATATTCTATCACTTATATGTGGAATTTAAAATATGACACAAATGAACTTATCTATGAAAGAGAAACAGACTCACAGATATAGAGAACAGACTTGTGGTTGCCAAGCAGGAGGTGGGGTGGGAGAGGGGTGGATTGGGAGTTTGGGATTAGCGGATGCAAACTATTATACCTAAGATGGATAAACAACAAGGTCCTACTACAGGGAACGTTATTCAATATCCTGTGATTAAACCATAATGGAAAAGAATATGAAAAAGAATGTATATACATCTATAACTGAATCACTTTTGTGGTACACCTGAAACTAACACAACATTGTAAATCAACTATACTTTGATAAAATAAATCTTAAAAAAAAGCTCAGATGATCAATCATAAGCTCTCTTGAAACAAGTTAAAACAGAAAATTTCTGCAAATAAATAGAAGATAAGAAGAAGAGTCAAATGGAAATTTTAAATGGAAAAATTCAGCAACTGAAATAAATTTACTGTTATAACTCAATAGTAGAATGGAGATAACAAAGGAAAGAATTTGTGAACTTGAAGATTAATCGATAGAAATTATCCAACTTGAACAACACACAGAAACACACACACACACACACACACACACAGAGACAACACTGCCTGAGGGACCAGTAGGGGAACAACAACAGGCCCAAATTTATGTCATCAGAATCCAAGAAAGAGAGGAGAAAGAGTGTGATGCTAAAAAAATAGTGAAGAAATAATGGCTGAAGACTTCCTCAGTTTGGCAAAAACAAAGCAAAACAAAACCCCATACACCTACAGATTCAAGTAGTTCAACAAACCTAAAAAGTATAAACTCAAAGCAACCCATGCCCAGACATGTCATAATCAAACTTCTGAAAACTAAACATGAAGAAAATAGTCTTGACAGCAGCCACAGAAAAATGACACACACCTGTACAGAAACAATGATTTGAGTGACAGAAGATGTCTCATAAGGAAACCATGAAGGCGGGTGGTGGGGCAAGGAGGTGGCATAGTGTTTTTAAAGTAAATTAAAGAAATAGCTATCAACCTAGAATTCTATATCCAATGAAATACTTTTCAAATATCAAGGCATGACAAAGAGTGGTTTCCTTTTACCCTGAAAGAGAGTTATTTCTTCACTGGATACAGGGTTATTGACTTACATTTACTTTATATCAGTAGACTGGAGATTATTCCTCTCTTAGAGTTTCCATTTAATATGTATACAGTTTACCATATGTAACTTATATCTCAAATTAAGAAAACAAGACACAAAACAAAAAGACCACAGAGGCACACCCTCACATGCACTGTCATATGATGTAGGACAAAGTGAAATTGTAATTCTACAAAGAATAATGATCTTTTCCATAAATGGGGCTAAGATAATTGTACATTAATACAGAAAAAATAATCTTGAACCCTGCCTTCTCTCAAAGCCTACACAAAAAATAATTACAGATGGATTACAGCTCTAAATACTAAAGATAACATGGCAAACCTTTTAGAAGAAAACTTAGGAGAATATCTTTCTGAATTTAGAGTTGGAAAAGATTTATTTCATAGGACATCAAAAACACCATAAATGAAAAATACATAAATTGGACTCTATGAAGGTCAGTAAATTTTATTTGTCAAAATATGTCTTCAGAGAGTGAAAAGGAAGACACAGAGGGGGAGAAGATAATTGTAGTACATTTTTGGACAAAGGATTCATATCCAGAATAAATAGGAAACTCCTTCAAATAAATAGGAAAAAGTGTCTATTCAATAAAAATGGGCAAAAAGCTCTGAGCAGGTGCTTCACAAAAGAAGATATTTAAATGATCAATAAATAGATGAAAAGGTCCTAAACCTCATTAGTTAGCAGAGAAGCTGATAACTAATGCCACTAATACCATCCAAAATGTTTCAAATAAAAAGGGATAAAGTGCTCACAAGGAGATGGAGTAACCATATTCAATAGACATAAACCCATTCACTGAAAGATCAGTTATAAGAATGTTCACAGAAGCATTATTTTTAATTGCTCCAAACTGGAAAATACTCAGATGCCTGCCCAATTAACAGTAGAAGTGTATTTGGTATTCTCTCGATGAAATACTACACAGTCAAGAGAATCAATTAACTACAAGTGCATGCCAAAAAATGTGGATGAATATTACAAACATAAAATTGAGCAAAAATTGCCAGACAAAAAGAGAGTGCACTGTGTAATCACATTTATACAAAGTTCGATAATAGGCAAAGCTATCTACGAAGTTAGAAGTCAAGATAATATTACCCTCTGAGGGATAGAAACTGGAATACAGGAGAAAGAATGTGCTTTTGGATTGCTGGCAATATTCTTTTTCTTGATCTCAATGCAAGTTTCACAAACATGACTTTTTCTGTTTGTATTTTGTGCTTCCATAAAAATTACAAAATGAAATTCTCCCAGGAAAGGAAACACAAAATTAGATGGCTTCACCAGCTAATTTTTCTAATGATTTGTGGAGAAAATAACACAAAGCTTAGAAAACTCTTTCACAATATAGAAAATGGGGAATAATTCTTGACTTATTTCATGAGGCCGACGTAATCTACATGCCAAAAACATGCAGCTTTACAAGAAAATCTCAGGTACGTTCCTTTAATAAACATAGATGCCAAATTCTAAAGAGAATATCCACTAAACAAATTCAATAATATTTAAAAAAATAATAATAACTAAGATCAAGTAGGTGATTTTTCAGGACTAGAAGGTACGAAGGAACAGACTTTATAGACACATACCCTCCTACTTGTGAGGCAGCTTTAATTCTGTCCAAAACTCTTAGCAAAGAACAACTGATGAAATGCACCAACTATAAGATGAATAAGGATTCAACAGAGTGCTACAGGGGGTCCTGATTACTGATCTATGGGCACTTTTAGCATGCTATGCCTAGTTTGTCTATCATGCTTACTATAAATAAATCTGCAATTGATGGGCTGCCTCTGCATTGAACAATAGAAATTAGTCATATAGCCAGAACAGGGCCACCTGAGTTGCAGGATATAAAAGCTGAGTGATACACAGATGTTTTCCTGTGCTGACTTGTCCCTATTCATCACTCTGAAGCCAGAATTCATGCTATATGGGAAAAAAAGGAGCTCAGAGGGCTGAGTGTGAAGGAGTCAGGGCCTCCAGATATTGCTGCAGCATATATCATAGTTCTTGCTTTGCACCTTCATTAGTAAACTTGATGCTTGACAAGACTTCAATTTCATATAAGTTTGATCAGTAATGTGGGTCTTTGTATTAGGCACAAGGGTTAATTTAACAATAAAAAGTCAGTGTACTTCAAAATATTAGAAATAAAGGAGAAAACTATATCATCTTAATAAATGCTAAACAAAGAAATAATTCCATACCCACTTGTAATTTTTAAAAAAATCTTATCTGAGTAGGAATAGAAGGGAATTTTCTTCTTGTGTAAAAGATGATATATATGTGAAAAAAAAAGAAAAACAATAACACAAAAAAAAAATACAGCTAGCATTTTCCTTAGTGATTGTTGTAAGTTGAATTCTGTCCCTCAAAAAGATATGTTGAAATTCTATGCCCACTGCCCCTGTACCTGTGAATGTGGCCTTATTTGGAAATAGGGTCTTTGCAGATGTAACAAAGTTAAGATGAGAACATTACCGTAGGGCCTAATCCAATATGACTGGTATCCTTATAAGAAAAGGGAAATTTGGACACACACACACAGGATGATCATCATGTGATGATATGGGCAGAGACTGAAGTGATGCAGCTGCGGGCCAAGGGACATCAAGGTGGCCAGCCACCACCAACACCAAGAAGATGCAGGGAGGATTCTGTGCAGAACTTCAAAGGGAACGTGCCAACACCTCAATTTCAGGATTCCAGCCCCCAGAACTGTGAGACAATAAACTGTGTTTAAAGTCACCCACTTTTTAGTATTGTGTTATGAAAATCCCGGAAAACTAATGTGGTGGTAAATTATTGAAGGCCTTCTGCCTGAGATCAGGAATGAGACAAAACAGTGTGCTGCCCCTTCCATTAAATATTGAATTGGATGTCCCTACCTAGTGAAATAGGTCAAGAAAAAGACATAGAAGAGTATGGATTGGAAAGAAAAGTTTAAAACTGACTTGGCAGTTGTTATGTCTCTGTCTGTTTGAAAAAATAATCTACAGAAAAACTATCAGAGTCAATAAGGGAGCTTAGAATATTTCACTGAATATGAGACCAATATGCAGATATCAAATGTATTTCTAAACATGCAACAGTTATAAAATGAAATTTAAAAACATATTGTTTTAATAGAATAAAAACATCAGTGTTTACTATGAATGATTTTTTTTTAATTTATTTATTTAATTTATTTATTTTTGGCTGTGTTGGGTCTTCATTGCTGAGTGTGGGCTTTCTCTAGCTGTGACGAGCAGGGGCTACTCTTCATTACGGTGCGTGGGCTTCTCGTTGTGGTGGCTTCTCTTGTTGAGGAGCACGGGCTCTAGGTGTGCGGGTAGAGTAGTTGTGGCTCGCAGGCTCCAGACGCAGGCTCAGTGGTTGTGGCTCATGGGTTTAGTTGCTCTGCAGCATGTGGGATCTTCCCAGACTAGGGCTTGAACCCATGTTCCCTGCATTGGCAGGTGGATTCTTAACCACTGCGCCACCAGGGAAGCCCTATGAATGATTCTTGGAAAGTTTCCCAACATTTCTACACTGAGAATTATAAAATACAGTTGACATTTAAATAACATGTGTTTGAACTGTGCAGTCCATTGAGACACAATTTTTTTTCTTCAGTCCGGACTACAGTCCTACACGATCCATGGTTGGTTGAATCCTCAGTTGGGGAACTGTGGATATGGAGGAATGATTGTAAAGTTATGTATCAGTTTTTGACTGTGAGGAGGGTTGGCACCCCTAGCCCTCATGTTGTTCAAGGGTCACCTGTATTATTGAGAAAAATTAGAGAAGATCTAAATAAATGGAAGAAAACACCATGTTCACAGATTAAAGAATACAGTATCATAAGGCACCAGCTTGGTCTAAAAATTCCATAGAATTCCCCCCAAATTATAAAATGAATCATAATTATATAAAGGTAAAAAGGGTCAGGAATACCCAAGACTTATGGTTTTCTCAGGGTATATGCCCAGCAGTGGAATTCCTGGGTCATATGGTAGTTCTATTTTTAGTTTTTTAAGGAACCTCCATACTGTTCCCCATGATGACTGTATCAATTTACATTCCCACCAACAGTGCATGAAGGTTCCATTTCCCCACACCCTCTCCAGCATTTATTGTTTGTAGATTTTTTGATGATGGCCATTCTGACTGGTGTGAGGTGATACCTCATTGTAGTTTTGATTTGCATTTCTCTAATGATTAGTGATGTTGAGCATCCTTTCATGTGTTTGTTGGCAATCTGTATATCTTCTTTGGAGAAATGTCTATTTAGGTCTTCTGCCCATTTTTGGATTGAGTTGTTTGCTTTTTTGATATTGAGCTGCATTCAGAAAGAGTCATGTACCACAATGTTCATTGTAGCTCTATTTACAATAATCAGGACATGGAAGCAACCTAAGTGTCCATCAACAGATGAATGGATAAAGAAGGTGTGGCACATATATACAATGGAATATTACTCAACCATAAAACGAAACGAAATTGAGTTATTTGTAGTGAGTTGGATGGACCTAGAGTCTGTCATACAGAGTGAAGTAAGTCAGAAAGAGAAGAACAAATACCGTATGCTAACACATATATATGGAATCTATTAAAAAAAAAGGTTCTGAAGAACCTAGGGGCAGGACAGGAATAAAGATGCAGACGTAGAGAATGGACCTGAGGACACGGGGAGGGGGAAGGGTAAGTTGGGACGAAGTAAGAGAGTGGCATGGACATATATATACTACCAAGTGTAAAATAGATAGCTAGTGGGAAGCAGCCACATAGCACAGGGAGATCAGCTCGGTGCTTTGTGACCACCTAGAAGGGTGGGATAGGGAGGGTGGGAGGGAGACGCAAGAGGGAGGAGATATGGGGATATATGTATATGGATAGCTGATTCACTTTGTTATAAAGCAGAAACTAACACACCACTGTAAAGCAATTATACTCCCAATAAAGATGTTAAAAAAAAAGAATACCCAAGACAATTTGAAGAAATTTTTAAAAGTGTAGAAAATTTATGCTACCAAGTACATAAACCTAGTTCAATGTTAGAGTAGTTGAGAAAGTGTGATATTGGTACAATATCAGACCCACACATATATGCTATCATCTGATGCACAAAGGTGACGTGGCAATACAGGGAGAAAAAAATTACCTTTTCATTAAATGGTATTAGGTCAACTGAATATCCATATAAAATAATGAATCTTTATTCCTATCTTACCTCATAGTTAATTCCAAATGGGTAAAAAATCTCAATGTTAAATCATAAAACTCTTAAAAGAAAACATACTACGGTATCTTTATGACCTTGGGATAGGCAAAGAAATCAAAAGGAGGGCACCCAAAATGCAAACTGTAGTTGGGAATATTGATAAATTGGACCACACTAAGATTAAGAACATCTGTTCCTCAAAAGATAACCTTAAGAAAGTAAAAACAAAGCCACAGACTTGTAAAAACTGTTTGCAATATAGATGTCTGACAAAGGACTAATATCCTGAACAAAGAATGAATTCCTACAAGTAACTAAGAAAAAGGCAGACAATCCAATAGAAAAATGGGCAAAAGTCTGAGAAGTCACTTCACAAAAAAGGGTATTCAAAATACCAATAAATACATGAAAAGCTGTTCTACTGCCTTAGTCATAAAGGAAATGCAAATTAAATGCTGCAATGAGATCAATTTTCCATAAGCCAGAGTGTATGAAATTCTATCAAAGAAGGTGGATGAGTATGTAAAGCAAATCGATCACTCATACATTGTGGTGTGGTGGGAGTGTAATTAGAATAAGAACTTTGGGAAATTGACAGTATCTACTAAAGCTGAACGTTTGCAAATTCTGGGACCCAGCAGAACTCACATGAGAAACAGAATGAATAGGAGCTATCTTATACATATATCTACATCTATATCAATATCTGTATGCATATCTAATCATGTGAGCCTATATATGTATCATGTATCTCTATTATCTATCTATCTATCTATCTACTGAGTTTATATGTATCTATAAAGAGATCTATTATAAGGAATTGGCTCACGTGATTATGGAGGCTGACAGGTTCCAAGATCTGCAGGGTGATCCAGCAAACTGGAGCCCCCGGACAGCCAATGAGATAGCTGTAGTCCAAGGGCCTAAGAACTAGCAAAGCCAGAGGTAAGTTCCAATCCAAAGGCAGGAAAAAGCCAATGTCCCAGTTTGAAGGCAGTCAGGCAAGAGGAATTCTCTCTTACTGGGGGGGTGGGGGTCAGCCTTTTTATTCTACTCAGACCTTCAACTAATTGCATGAGTGTCACTTACATTATGGAGGACAATCTGTGTCACTCAGTTTACCAATTTAAATCTTAATCTCATCCAAAAAACACCCTCATAGAAATACCCAGAATAATATTTGAAATATATCAAGAATCTGGGCATTTGCGGCCCAGTAAAGTTGACACATAAAATTTACTATCACAATATCCAATGGAAATGTGTACACATTTCTCCCAAAAGATATGTTCAAGAATATTCATGGCAGCATTATTCATAATAGCTTCACAATGGAAACAACCCTATTTTCATCAATAGTGGATACTGTGGTATACTACTATAATCAGATACGCTATGACAAATAAAATGAACAAACTAAAACAACATCTAACAACATGGATGGGTCTCAAACATAATGTTGAGTGAAAGAAGCCAGACCCAATAGAATACATCCTGTAAGATTCCAGTCATAAGAGAACAAAAACATTCAAACCTAATCTCTAGTATTAGAAGTCAGGTTAATCATTACTTTGGTGGGGAGGGGCTAGAAACTGGAGAGGATCTTTCTGCTTGCTGTTAATATTTTGTATCTTGATCTAATTTCAAAGTGTTTTAATTTTGTATATTAACTGAGCTGTAATTTTTGATTTGTACCTTTTCTTTCTTATGTTTCCCCCCAAAAAGTTTATCTTAAAAATGGAGCTCCAATAAAGTATATTTAGAGAACAAGAGATGGAATGATTTTTAAATGATCTGATCTTAAGTGTGGTAACATCACAGAAAGGTTTCTAAAAAAGTGAAATAATCCTAGAGGATAGCCTGAGATGCAAAAAGAAATGGCATGTTTTAAAAAAAAAGTAAACGTGGGAGAAACATAAACAAACATTTATGGATTATAACTATACAATAAAATAATATCTAAACAATAATAACGATGCCTAAATTCAGGGGTAAAATGGCAAGAAAGAAACAAAATTTCCAATGATAATAACATATAATACTCATTGGGTTCAAAACATTTAAAGTGTCAAAAGCTCCTTGTATATGTTGAAGGAAGGCACATATAATGCTTAAAGTATGAACTATATCCAGAGAAAACGATAATTCAAAAAGATACATGCACCCCAATGTTCATTGTAGCACTCTTTACAATAGCCAGGACATGGAAGCCACCAAAGTGTCCATCGACAGATGAATGGATAAAGAATATGTATACATATGTACAATGGAATATTGCTCAGCCATAAAAAGAATGAAATAATGCCATTTGCAGCAACATAGATGGACCTAGAGATTATCATACTAAGTGAAGTAAGCCAGATGGAGAAAGATAAACATCATATGATATCACTTATATGTGGAATCTACAAGAAAATGATGCAAGTGAATTTATATAAAAAACAGAAATAGACCTACAGACATAGAAAACAAACTTATGGTTACCAAATGGGAAAGGAGAGGGATAAACTAGGAGTTTGGGATTAGCAGATATATAAAATAGATAAACAACGAGGACCTACTGTATATCACAGGGAACTATACTTAATATTTTATAATAACCTATAAGGGAAAAGAATCTGAAAAAAATAGATATATATGCATGTATAACTGAATCACTTTGCTGTAGCCCTGAAACTAACACAACATTGTAAATCAACTATACTTCAATAAAAAAGAAAAAAAAAAGGATAGAAAAAAAAGTACAGAATATTAAATACTTTTAAATGTTATAGGTAGGGAAGTTATCTGCTTCACACCATGAAAGAGTACCTTCCACCGTAAACAACTATAAAACTGGGTGACATATATCAGGCAACTCTTTTTAGATGTTTGACAACAGGCAGTATAGGACTGTGATCTCACAATAAAGAGGAAAAAAGGGAGCCCTGCCCTCCCCTTTGCTTCCTGCCTGAGGGAAATTTTGGGACCTTGGGTGGAGAGATGGCACCCAAGCAGAGCAAACTGGTGTTGCTGAGCTGAGGAGGCAAAGGTAGGATTTCTAGGCTGAATAAAGTGGCTGGAATTTGCGTTAGGATACCCAAGAGGAGGGTGTAATGTAAAGGGTGGTGGTTTAGAAAGTTATGAATTAACCATGAGCTTTTGGCCAAGAACTGGGCTGCACATGCATAAAAAAAGCAAAAGCAAAAGCCACACCCCCGCAACAAGGCCTAAGAGAGATTGCCTGTTATGGGGATAAAACCTGAATAGAGATGCCAAATATTGTGCTAAGTGATGTTGGTGTTTTAGACCAACCAGAGTGGAGCTATCTTGCTGAGCACCATGGTTATTCATTCAAGATCCCAGAAAAGCCAAGGCCTAGGATTAAAGATCACGCCCTAGAGTGAGGGCTAGGCCCTGGACTAAGTTTATAACCAAAATAATACACCCAAAAAAGTGTAAAGCCAAGTTGGGCAGGACTAGAACAGTACCTATTAATAACTGCCTACCAGAACATGACTCAGTACTTTTTAAAGCATTCCCTACTATGTACCATCTGTGATGTTCAGCATACATTAAAAAATGACTAGACACATGACAAAGCAGAAAAAAATGAGGCCCATAGTTAAGGAAAAAAAAAAAAAGACAGTCAATAGAAACAGAATCCACAATGACCCAGATGTAGGAATTAACAGACATAGACATTAAAGCAACTATTTTGAGTTTTTTAAAAACATAATAAAAATATGTTCACAAGGAATGATCAAACTGGGAACATCAGGAGTGAAATTAAAACCACAAAAACTAATAAATATAAAATCTAGAAGTAAAAGTATATGAAAAATTTCACCAGATAGGCTTAATCACCAGATTGGAGTCTTCAGAGGAAAGGATTATGGAATTTAAGGACAGATGAATAGAAGTAATCCCACCTCAAGAACAGAGAGAAAACAGATTGTAAACAAAATAAGCAGAGCCTCAGTGGTACGTAGAATGATGGCAAGGAAACTAACATATATAAGCACATTTGTTGCCAGCAGATCTGTTCTATAAGAAGAAGTTCTAAAAGGAAGTTCTACAGGGTGCAGGATATGAGATGGAAACTTGGATATGAAAATATAATGAGCTCCACAAATAGTAAACGTTAATTCTAAAAAATTACCCTTTTCCTAATCTTATTTTTTTAATTGAAGTATAGTTGATTTACAATATTATATTAGTTTCAGGTATACAGCATAGTGATTCAGTACTTTTATAGATACTAATCTTATTTTTTTTAAAAATTCAACTCTCTGTTTAAATACAAAATTAATAACATTATGAGGTGGGGTTTATTACCCATGTAGTTGTAAAATATATGATAATAATTATACAAAGAATAGGAGAGGTTAAATAGAATTTTACTGTTAAAAGATTTTACATTTTACAGAGGTAGTACAATTACCACAGTAGACAGTCATAAGTTAATGAAGCATATTGTAATTCCTAGAACAAACACTTAATAAATGCAAAATAGTATAATTAATAAGGCAATAGAGAAATTAAAAGAAAAAATCAATCAATGCAGAAAAAGGGTTTCATGAAATTAGATACCCATTCATACTCAAATCAAGTGAATGTATAAAAAACCTACAACTAATATCATATTTAATGGTGAGAACTAAACTCTTTTCCTTCTTTCCAGGAAGAAGACAAGGATGTCTGCTTTCATCACTTCTATTTATTATCATCCTGGAATACAAAAAGAAGAAATAAATGGTATACAGATTGGAAAGGATAAAATAAAACTATCTTTATTCTCAGATAATATGATTGTTTATGTAGAACACACCAAAGAATCCATACACACAAAAAACACCCCCACAAAACTTAACTAATTAAATGAGTATAGCAAGAGTGCAGGATGTAAAGTCTATATACCAAAGTAAACTGCTTCCCTATATATAGCAATTGGAATTTAAATTTCAAAAAGCAAAACCATTTATAACAGCACCAAAAGAAATGATGTGCTTTGGTATACATCTAACAAAATATGTTATGCAGAAAACTATAGAACATCAATGAGAGAAATCAAAGAAGGTCTAAATAAATGGAGAAATATTCCATGTTCATGAATTGGAAGGATCAATATTTTTAAGGTACCCATTCTTCCCAAATTGATCCATAGATTCAATGTAATCCCAAATAAAACCTCAGCAAGCTATAGGAGAAAACTATAAAATTATAGGAAAAAAATCTATGTGACCTTAGGTTTGGTCTCTTTTAGATACACACCACAAGCTCAATCCATGGAAAAAAAACATTAATAATCTGGATCTTATTAAAATTAAACCTTTTGCTCTGCAATGAACATTGTTAAGTGAATGAAAAGACAATCCACCAATAGGGAGAAAACATTTACAAATCACATGTCTGATAAAGGACATCTAGGCAAAATATACAAAGACTATTGATATTTAAAGCTTAACATTAAGAAAACAAAAAACTGAATTTAAAAATGGGCAAAAGATCTAAACGGACACCTCACCAAACAAGATATATAGATGGTAAACAGGCATATAAAAAGAGACTTAACATCATTTGTCATTAGAAAAAGACAAATTAAAACAACAATGAAGTACCACTCTTAGAATGGCAAATTTACAAAAAATGGTTAATACCGATTGCTGGCAAGGATATAATGCAACAGGGACTCTTCTAATTTCTGGATGAGAATGCAAAATGGTACAGCCAGTTGGGAAGATAATTTGGCAAATTCTTAAAAAACTAAAATGTTTTTTAAAACATTTAAAAAAACTAAAAAACTAAATGTCATGGGTTGAATTCCCCCAGTCCCCATCTCATGCTGAAGTCCTAAACTCCAGTACCTCAGAATATGACATTATTTGGAAATAGGGTCATTGCAGATATATAGTTATACTGGAGTTGTATACTGGAGCTATAATACTCCAGTATTAGTTATACTGGAGTATGATGGGCCCCTAATCCAATATGATTAGTGTTCTTGAGAAAAGGAAATTCAGAGACATGTACACAGAGACAGGCCACCATGCAGGCACGAAGGCAGAGATCAGGATCATGCTCCCACATGCCAGGGAATGCCAAAGATTGCCAGCAAACCACCAGAAGATAGGAGAGAAATAGAATAGATTCTCCCTCACAGCTCTCAGAAGGAACCAACTCTTGCCAACACTTTGATAATCAGGCTGTTAGTCTCCAGAATTGTGAAACAGTAAATGTTTATTGTTTAAGCAATTCTGTTTGTGGTTTTTGTTATGTCAGCCCTAGGAAACTAACACACTAAACATAGTCTGATTTTATGATAGTCAATCATCCTATGATAGTCAATCACATTTCTAGGTATTTATCCAATGATTTGAAACTTTATGTACACTCACACACACACACAAATCTGCACTTGAATGTTAATTACAGCTTTATTAATAATTACCCTAAGGGACTTCCCTGGCAGTCCAGTGCTAAAGAATCTGCCTTCCAATGCAGGGGATGTGGCTTCAATACCTGGTCGGGGAACTAAGATCCCACATGCCCGGGCAACTAAGCCTGCGCACCACAGCTACCAAGCTCGGATGCCTCAACGAGAGAGCCCATGTGCCGCAAACTACAGAGCCCATGCGCCCTGGACCCCGTGCACCATAACTACAGAGCCCACGCACCCTGGAGACCGTGCACCACTAGAGAGAGAAAACCCGCATACCACAATTAGAGAGAAGCCTGCGTGCCCCAACGAAGAGCCCACGCCCCGCAACTAAGAACCAGCACAGCCAAAACAAAAACAAAAACAGAAACAAAACCCAAAAAGTTAAAAAAAATTACCCCAAACTGGAAGTAATCAAAATGCCCTTCAATAGATGAGTGGGTAAATAAACTATGTTACATATTTGGAATGGAATAGTATTCAGCAATGAAAACAAATAAGTTATCAAGCCATGCAAAAACATGGATGAATCTTAAAAGTATATTGCTACATGAAAGAAACCAGTCTTAAAAGGCTACATACTACATGATTCCATTTATATGACATTGTGGAAAAGACAAAACTATAATGATGATAAATGTATCCGTGGTTTCCAGGGATTTGGGAAGAGAGAGATAAATAGGTGAAGCACAGGGGAGTTTATAGGACAGAGAAACTATCCTGTATAATATTTTAATGGTAGAGATATTGAGGCAGGAGATAGATGGGCTCCAGGCTAGACAGTTACAACTGGCCTCTTGTTCACACTTCCTGGGGTGAGAAGAAGATGGGCTCCAGGCTGGACATTCATTATCAGCCCCCTGTTTACATTTCCTGAAGCAAGAGACAAACAGAGTCCGGACTACATATTTATGACCGGAATCCTGTCTGTATTTTGAGATCTGCACTTCCATTAAGAAACAACAACAGGAATAGTGTAGATAACTGGACATTTGACACTTTATGGCTGGGACAGAGAGGAGCTAAACTCTGTTAAAAGATCAAGAGGTCATACATTTCCCAACCTTGGGGCAAGAGAGACACTACACATGCACAAAAGTTTTCACGGGGTCAAAAAGGCAGGGGATGCCAGACCATAATAAGTCTTGCCATTGTCCCTCCCAGAGGCCTTTGAGATGAAATCCATCTTGACTGAGGGTTGCGTGACCACCCAGGGGAGAGTCCAGAGACAAATTAGCCATAGGGTCAAAATAATACGGTTGGCCAAGAAGAAGAAAAAGACCCAGAAGGCTGCCCCCTTATAAAGGATTTAAACTTCCCAAAGGTGCGGCTCTCTCTCTGAGTTTGCCCGTGCGTCTTTCCACATGTACTTTGCTTTTCCAATAAATGTTTACTTTTCTCTTTACCTTCTGCCTCCTCACCTGAATTCATTCTTGACAAGGCAGGCAAGAACTGGGGGTTTAGGCCCTAGCAGCTGGCCTCTGTGGTCTAGCAGTTAGGACTCCCGGTCCGGGAAATAAGATCTTGCTTCCAGCTGCCGCTTACTGCTGCGTGCTTCCAAAATCAATATGACATTATGCTTTTTAAAAATCCACAGAACTTTATAGCAAGAAGAATGAGCTTCACTTGATGCAAATTTTTAAAAAATCACTTTGGGATTCAGGGGAATCCCATGATGGAATGTTGACTGTGACAAAAATATCTAACAGTATCAGAAATATCTAAATTAACCTCAGTGAAAGGGTTGAGTGAAAATGTACTGACCTAAGTAACTTTGGAAATGAATGGAGACTTAAAGGCAAAAAAGACTACATAAGCACTGTACTCCATTCAGCAAAGCACATGTACATCCCCCAAGGGTACAGGTTAAGAACAGGGAGATCAGCTCCGTGCTTTGTGACCACCTAGAGGGGTGGGATAGGGAGGGTGGGAGGGAGGGAGATGCAAGAGGGAAGAGATATGGGAACATATGTATATATATAACTGATTCACTTTGTTATAAAGCAGGAACTAACACACCATTGTAAAGCAATTATACTCCAATAAAGAGGTTAAAAAAAAAAAGAATTCTGAAACCTTTATAGATGCATACTGAAGTTCAACCAGTAAGTAAATAGATGTAATGGTACGAGACAGGTTTCTCACTGTAGGAGATGAGGGTTACCCACAAGCAAGGGGGAGGGGGCTAAGATGATCCACGTTGCATTATAGTTGGAGAATTCAGTGTGGACTTATATGGAGTTTAGTATGGATATAGATGGGTTTGTGCATATATACATGGGTTATATAAACATATATCTCCTTCCTCTGAAAACTCCAGAGGTCCTAGAAGCAACCTCCCCCAGTAGCAACAAGCACACCCAGGATTCAGATGTTCACTTCTAATACCATTTTCAAACAAAAGGAACTAGGGATGCTTGGAGAAATGGCTGATTCTAGGACTGGGGCCAGAAATATTACAAGTCTGGAGAATCTCCTAGTGCTAGAAAGAATGCAGGTGCTCAAAGACAACCCACAAGAGAGGGTATCAAAGCAACACAGGAGCCAACTGAAAGAGCTCCCAATGACCAAAGCTGGAAGAATATGGGCAATAAAATAAAGTCAGGGGATTAGAACCCAAAGTAGAAAGTAAATGTCCATGAATCTACACTG
This sequence comes from Delphinus delphis, assembly GCF_949987515.2. Taxonomy (NCBI): domain Eukaryota; kingdom Metazoa; phylum Chordata; class Mammalia; order Artiodactyla; family Delphinidae; genus Delphinus; species Delphinus delphis. The sequence goes on along the minus strand of NC_082684.1, from coordinate 125,051,020 downwards.
ACATAAATGACTGAATACATAAATAAATGTGGGAAGAGACATGAATCTCCCAAGAAGAATAATTTGAGATAATTTATGTAAAGACTTTAAGGAGTATTTAAAATGTATGTAAATATTTTAGTAGATAGAGTATAACTCCCCACTCCTTAAATGTGAGCTGCACATTTTGCCATCCTTCCAAAGACCACAGGACAGTGAGGGAGGTACAAAAGAGGAACTTCAGGGTACTTCCCTGGTGGTCCAGTGTTAAGACTCCACACTTCCACTGCAGGGGGCATGGGTTTGATCCCTGGTCAGGGAACTAAGATGCTGCATGCTGCGTGGCATGGCCCAAAATTAATATAAAATAAAATTAAAGGATACCTATACTATCTCTGACATATATCAGTTCACAATTTAAAAAAAAGAGGAACTTCACAAAGGAGAAATCTGACAAACACTACATCAACACAATTGATCAAGGTCAACATGAGCAGTGATAAGTCATGTTAACAGTATGTACCCTTGAGATGATGTGATGAGAATGGCACTTTACCTCTGTGGTCTTCCTCCCCAAAACCCACAACCTCAGTCTAATACTGAGTAAACATCTGATAAACCCAAACTGAAGGACTTTCTACAAAATACCTGACAGGTACTCCTCAAAACTATCAAGATTATCAATAAACCGGCATGGCTGAGAATCTATCACAGCCAAGAGGAGCCCAAGGAGACATGATATCTAATGTGATGTGGTGTCCTGGTTGGGATCCTGGAACAGAAAGATAGTGGGCAAAAACTAAGAAAATCTGAATAAAGTGGGGCCTTTAGTTAATAATAACGTATTCATATTCTTTCTCTAGTTGGAAAAATATAACATACTGATGTTAGATGTTAACAATAGTGGATCCTGGGTATTGGGTATATAAGAATTCTCTGTACATCTCCACAGCTTTTTTGGTAAAGCTAAAATTATTCTAAAAATAAAAATTTATTCAGAACAAAAACATGGCACTTGCTGTAGGCTTTTTATAAGGCACACTTGATAAGGTTAAGATAGTTGTCTTCAAACCTAGGTTTGTTGTTTATCTTTTAGTCCTGAATGAGCATTGGATTTTACACAACACATTGAATTTTATTATGTCACTATATTTTGTTGACATGGTATTTTTTATTAGCCTGTTAATGTGGTGATGAGTATTTTGCCTTCGTGGGATAAATTCTCTGCAGCATGCCATGCTGTTTAATAGCATTTTACCCACATTAGAACTTCTTTCAAAATTGGAGTCAATCCTCTCCAACCCTGCCACTGCTTTATCAACTAAGTTTATGCAACATTCTAAATCCTTTGTTGTCATTTCAACAATCTTCACAGCATCTTCACCAGGAGTAGCTTCCATCTCAAGAAACCACTTTCTTTGCTCATTCATAAGAAGCAACTCCTCATCCATTAAAGTTTTATCATGATATTGCAGCAATTCAGTCACATCTTCAGGCTCAACTTCTAAGTCTAGTTCTCTTTCTAAGTAATCTGCAGTTACTTCCCCCACTGAAGACTTGAACCCCTCAAAGTCATTCATCAGAGATGGAATCAACTTCTGCCAAATTTTTGTTAATGTTGTTATTTAGACCTATTCCCATGAATCACAAGTGTTCTTAATAGCATCTAGAATGGTGAATCCTTTCTAGAAGGTTTCAATTTACTTTGTCCAGATCCATCAGAGGAATCACTATCTATGGTAGCTGCAGCCTTGCAAAATGTATTTCTTCAATAATGACATTAAAGTTGAAAGTACTCTTTGATTCATGGGCCACAGAATGAATGTTGTGTTAGCAGGCATGAAAACAACATTAATCTCACTGTCCAGCTCCATCAGAGCTCTTGGGTGATTAGGTGCCTTGTCAATGACCAGTAACATTTTGAAAGGGATTTTTTTTTTTTTTTTCTGATCAGTATGTCTCAACAGAGGGCTTAAAATATTCAGTAAACCATGTTGTAAACAGATGTGTTGTCATCCAGGCTTTGTTGTTTTATTGAGAGCATAGGAAGAGCAGATTTAGCATAATTCTTAGGGCCCTAGGATTTTCAGAATGGCAAATGGCATTGGCTTCAACTTCAAGTTACCAGCTGCATTAGCCCCTAACAAGACAGTCAGCCTGTCCTTTGAAGCTTGGAAGCCAGGCATTGAGTTCTCCTCTCTAGCTATGAAAGTCCTGGATGGCATCTTCTTCCAACAGAATGCTGTTTCATCTACATTGAAAATCTTCTGTATAGTGTAGCCACCTTCATTGATTGTCTTAGCAAGATCTTCTGGATAACTTGCTGCAGCTTCTACATGAGCACTTGCTGCTTCACCTTGCACCTCTGTTATGGAGATGGCTTCTTTCCTTAAACCTCATGAACCAACTTCTGCTAGCTTCAGACATTTCTTCTGCAGCTTCCTCATTTCTCTCAGCCTTCACAAAATTGAAGAGAGTTAGGGTCTTCCTCTGGGTTAGGGTTAGACTTTGGCTTAATGGAATATTGTGGCTCATTTTATATTCTATACAGACCACTAAAACTTTCTCCATATCAGTAAGAAGGCTGTTTCACGTTCTTATCATCCATGTGTTGACTGGAGTAGCACTTTCAATTTCCTTCAAGAACTTTTCTTTTGAATTCACAACTTGGCTAACTGTTTGGTGCAAGAGTTCTAGTTATCGGCCTATCTTGGTTTTCAACATGTCTTCCTCACTATGCTTAATCATTTTTAGCGTTTGATTAAAATGAGATACGTACAATTCTTCCTTTCACTTGAGCACTTAGAGGCCACTGGAGGGTATTAATTGGCCTAATTTCAATACTGTTGTGTCTCGGTGAGTAGGGAGGCCCTAGGAGAGGGAGAGAGACAGGGGAACAGCCAGTCAGTGGAGCAGTCAGAACACACAACCTTTACTGATTAAGTCTGCCATCTTATATGGGTGTGGTCTGTGGTGTCCCAGAACAACTACAATAGTAACGTCAAAGATCAGCCATTGATCACCATAAAGAACATAATTTTAATGGAAAAGTTTGAAATATGAGAACTACCAAAATGTGACCCAGAGGCATGAAGTGAGCAAATTGGAAAAATGATGTCAATAAACTTGCTCACTACAGAGTTGCTGCAAACCTTCACTTTGTAAAAAAACATCATATCTGTGAAGTGCAATAAAACGAGGTCTGCTTGTATAGCCAACCTCACAGACCTACTTATCGGCACAGCACAGACTGGAATTTATTTTCCACACTTACATTGGCTCTAAATTGTCAGCTGAGTGAGTGGATTATTCTTGTTGCTGCTCCAGGCACCTAGCAGAGAATAGGGCATAAACCAATACAGACGGTCCCCAATTTAAGATGGTTCAACCTATGATTTTTTGACATCATGATGCTGTGAAAACAATATGCATTCAGAAGAAACTGTGCTTCAAAGTTGGCATTTTTATCTTTTCCCAAGCTAGCAATATGTGGTACCATACTCTCGTGATGCTGGGCAGCAACTGTGAGCACAGACCCCAGTCAGCCACATGATCACGACAAGGATAAACAACTGATACCACCATTCTGTTTTTTACTTTCAGTACAGTGTCACAATAAGTTACATGAGATATTCAACACTTCATTATAAAGTGCTTTGTCTTAGATGATTTTGCCCAACTGTAGGCTGATGCACAGCTTCTGAGCACATTCAAGGTAGGCAAGGTTAAGCTTTGATGTTTGGTAGGTTAGGTTGTATTCAGTGCATTTTCGACTTAAAATATTTTCAACTTATGATGGGTTTATCAAGATGTAACCCTGTTGTAAGTCAAAGTAGATCTGTACTTACTGACCTGTTGTCCCACTGGAAAATGCTTTAATTTGAGGTTTCTGATATTATGGGGTACAAGGGAGGCAAGGAAGTAGTTATACTTTCAGAAACGTGATCCCCATGACCATATGCACATATATGAAGTCCCTTGGCCCCTCTGGGCTCATATACCTCTAGGATGGAAGGCACGGCTTGAAGGTACCTTCAGGAAATGTGTAGAAGAGTGGGTGCTGCATTCACAGGACCAGTGGAGGTGGTGTGCCAGCGGGAATCTTCCGACTGATGCTTCTTATGTCTCCTCTATTCTGTTGTTGGGTTTTATTTTCCTTGTCTGACTCCCTTTTTGCCAGTGGCCAATACTGTGTAGTTCATTCCTTCACCATATGCCAGCTCTGTGTGTATCCAGACGGCCCCAGATGGTGTGGAACTCAGGAGCCAGATGAAGTGATGAGCATGCCTGTCTGCTCACCAGGAATCCCTACTCTGGTGTTCCCGTCTCCCGGCAAACCCCTCCTTTGAGGCAAGCCCAGGTCAGCAGTCACCTCTTCTATGAACCCTTCTCCAGAAAGAATGAATCCTTCCTTCTTCTAGGATCCTGTTGCAGTTATCAAAGCCTATACGGATTATTTATTTATATGTGCATCAGTTAACAGGTGTGAATTTGCTACACGACATTTCATTGCAAGGCTGACATAATTCTTTGTTTTTCCATATCAAATAACTGCCTTGGTTGCCCTTTACTGCTGCTGGGGTAAATTCAAGGGCAGTCACATTTTGGTAAGCCTTTCCCTAGTTTTTGGTGCCACCCAGGAATCCTGGGCCTTATGCAGTTCAGAGATGTGGGCATTGCCTCTGCTGGTCCACAGCGATCTCAGATCTTGGTGGAGCTCAGGTTCTCTGGGGCCTGACGAAAGTGAGCTGCAGAACCCCCTAAGTGGGCACAGGGAACCCCTCTGCACTCAGCCTTCTGCAACATGCTTGCTGAGAGCAAAGGGGATAGTGTCTACACATCACTTTTGAAGGCCCTCGTCAGCATTCTCTCTCCCATCCTCTTCCGGAACCATGACCCCTCCTCAATATCTAGGATGTAACTAAGCCCCTGACCCCTTTGACTGGTGTCTGCTCTGAGTTTCCTCTTGGCAATTAATTCTCTCGGCCTCAGAAACAAAAAAACAATGCCTAGATCACACCACCAAGTTTTGACTGTCCTTCTGGCAAGCCGTGGGGAGTTAACTTTTCAACATTTTCAATCGCCTTTAAAAGAGAACGAGATATAAAGAGGATATACACTGGGAATTCCATCACACACTTTTGCAGAGTCTCGTCCCTGTAGAACGCCTCCCTGGCGGACTTCGCCTCTCCTCTTGGCATCTCCAGAACTGGCTGAGAAGCAGGCTGGTGATGCCCAGCAAATGGATGCTGAAAGAACATCCACGACCGGCGGGAGGTAGGAGGGGCCTGTCTCAGGTCTGTCTCGTCTCCTTGGAGGGAGTCGCGAACCTGTGGGAGCCCGGTTCCCGGGCGCTGCACCCCGCCCCGGTGGGCGGTAGGAAGGGCCCTGGAGAACCGGACCCTTGAGGGTCCCGGCGTTCTCCCACCGACCCGGCGCAGCTTCTGAGAGCATCGGCGAGCAGAGTGGGGACAAAGGACAGAAGGGACCGGCAGAGCCCGGCCTTGGACAGCCTCTGGAGCGCGGGGACCGCTTGGTGGAGACAGAGGCGGGGCACGGGCGCACCTCCCCGGGAGCGCTCGGGCTACTGTCCCCCACTGCGGCCGCCTAGGCGCCCGAGGGCCGGTGGGCGGGGGGGTGGGCCCGAAGGGACGGGTGGGAGGGGCGCGGGGGGGCGGGGGCGGGGCTCGTCACGTGGAGAGGCGCGCGGGGGTGGCCGGGGCGGGGGCGCGCGCTCGGCTCTTTAAAGGCGCGCGAGCCGAATCGCGAGAAGCGGCTCTGCGGCCGCAGGCGCAGGCCCGGGCCGACTTCCGAGACGCGCAGCTCCAGCGCCAAAATGCGCCGCTTACTGTGCCTGGTGCTGGCCGCGTCGCTCCTGCACGGTAAAGCCGCTGGTCTCCCCGCTCTCCACTCTTCGTCCGCGGAATCCCGGGCGCATCCCGGGTGGCTTGGGGCGCCCCGCGCCGGGCCCGGGTTTGGGGGTTCGCTCCCGCCGGGGACGGCGGGGGTCGCTGTCGGCGGTGACGGGGGAAGGCGAGCCTTGCGCGTCTGGGCTGCGCTGCTTGGGCGGCCGGGGGTGCGGGCAGGGTGCGCGGGGCGCATCCCCTCTGGCCTTCCTTGAGCAGCCCGCCCGGCTCTTCTCTCCGCTCCTGAAGTGTCCCTGCAAGGCGAGTTCCAGAGGAAGCTCTACAAGGACCTGGTCAAGAACTACAATCCTTTGGAGAGGCCCGTGGCCAACGACTCGCAGCCGCTCACCGTCTACTTTTCTCTGAGCCTTCTGCAGATCATGGACGTGGTGAGTCCCGGCCCGGCCCTGCCCGCCGCCGCGTGCCTCGGTTTCCCCGGTCGCCTGGGAGGAGCCTGGCGCGCGCCCCGGCCACCTGTGCGCGGGTACTTCAGACCCGCCTTGCCCTCGGTTTAGAAACTCAGGAGGAAAGTATCTCCGTCCAGAGCCGGGAATCCTCAAGAACAGGTCTGAATGATCACGTATTAGTACCCCTTATGGTATAAGTATTGGCATGCAGTCCGACATTTGGAGTCAATTTAGACATTTCTAGGCTTTTCTGCTGCCCGTGGTATGCACCTTCTCTGGGTAGAGGCCTGGCCCTGGGCTTTGCAGCTGGTTCATCTGTCCAGGCAAAGGGCCAACTCTGAGCATTTAGACCCCCTCCCCAATTCCAGTAATGGGCATTCTTTGCCTTCCTGGTGAGGGTAGTGCGGGTCGTCTTGCTTTGAGGATGAGCAAAGCTCCGCCGCCGGGATACACTCGTCTGCTCCTTCAGGCAGCTGCTTTCAGCCCCACGGGCTTGCGCACTTCAATTGGCAGATCTGTGTAATATCTGGGTAAGTTTGTTCTTTCGCTCTTCTAGACTGCTTTGGATATTCGGTTGTCACATATTAAATATGGATATTGGCTATTCAGTTGGCACATCCTCATACGATATAAATATTTTACAAAAGTGTTTAAGTCATTATAAATGGATTTCAGTGTCTAGCTTGTACAAGGCATTCATTGGACTGTGCTCTGGAGAAGTGTACAGGTGTGACGCTGTTTCAGGGAGGGAAGAATGTGGTAGGAAGGGAGTGTGAGAATAGCTACAATAGGTAGAAAGTGCTAAGAGCCTCCAGAGGTGTGCAGATTAGAGGTGTAAAAAGACAGGTAAGATTTCATAGTCCTGAAAATAAAGAGTGCCCATTCTCTTACACTGATGTATGTTGCATCACTTAACCTAGTTAAATTGCTGTGATGAATGGCTTGCTTTCCCACATGACACCTGTGTTAAATATGTACTTCCTTCTACAGAGAGACCCTGTGCTTCAAAATATTGAACGTGCGTGCGATGACGTGGGCAGGTTATCACAGAGGAGAGCTGTAAAGGCAGACAAGTGCTGTCTCGTGGGTTACCAGGGCAAAAATTCCTGTTTACAGAGCTTGGGCTTCAGGAAAGGGGAAGGGATGGAGATATGGGGTTAGGGGAAGAGGGGCTGGGAAAGCTGTCCCGGTGTTAGGCGGAGCCGTGGTGGAGAAATGGAGTTACAGGGGCTTTGGAGCAGCACAGGCCTGCGGCATTTGGGGAGGCAAGTGCTTTATGCAGCAGCTTCTCTGTTACTTCAGAGAGCTCAGGATTTGTGCTTGGGACCTTTGGTAGGTTCTGGCTCTGCTGATTTCTGGCTGGTTGTTCTGAGGAAAGTTTCTTAAACATCCTGAGTCTGTATTTTCCAGTTAATACATTGTTCTCACTGTGGATCTACCCGGGAATGCATTTGACTTGCCAGCCCAGCAATCCTGTGAGCTCATGGAGTGGCCTTGAGCAAATTACTTTACCTTTCTAAGCCCTGTTTCCTCATGTGTAAAATGAGAATAATAATACTCACTTCACAGGGTTTTGAGAGGATTAAATAAGAGAAAGTGCTTGCCACACACTGGTGATTCACTGAAGGTTTGCTTGATCTTCATTATGTAGCTACTGAACTCAAGGTTTGGGATGTCAGTGCCTAGAAAGGTGTGGTCTCTTGCCCAAGGTTGCTCATTGGTTAGAGGCAGGGCTGTGTGGAACATCCACATTTGCCTTGCAAGCCCTTTGCATCTCCTGCCTCCTTTAGAATCTGAAACTTCTTTTGCAGAAAGAAGTCAGCTTAATTTATTTAAACTGCCTGAGTGTAACTGATTGAATGTAACTATCCTGAGATCCTGGGTGAAAAGGAAGTCTCTCTATTAGAAATAATGAAATATGCAAACATTTGTATTCCAGCAGGACTGGGCTCTGTCTGGTTTTGAAGCAGAGCCAGGGCTTTCCAGCCAGACTCTTGGGACCCTGGACAGAGATACAGTGACTCATAGGTGATTCATGTGGCAGAGCCCTAACTGTTGTCAGGTTCTGTTTACAAATTTTGTTCCAGGGGTCCTTTGCCCATTCTGACTGGGCTGTTGTAGAGAACATTTTTTCTCCCAAATCTTGTTATTGCCCTTTCTGCCAGCAGAGATTTCCTGGTGGGAGTAATAGGGAGATAATGTGTGATTCTACATATCTTATTTTCATGGAAGATCATTTACCTGTTTATCAACTTATTCCACATACACTTATTGAAGGACTTGTGGACGTTGCTAGATTCTGCGAACTTATACCTGGTTAAGGGATTATTTCTACTTCTAGAATTCACAGTCTATCTAGGGAGACTGACATGTAAATCCAAGATTACATCATGTGTAATTGAACACAAATGTCGGTAAAGTGGTACAGACACACGTAGTAGGAAATATGTACTTCCAGCCAGGATGGCTAGGAATTAGATTTCTAAAGGTGAGTAGAAGTTTGCCAGTTGGAGAAAATAAGAAAGGCTTTCCAGGTGAGACGAACAGGGTGAGGAAGGATGAGAGTGGGGTGAGGACAGCACACCCTCAACAAGGTGTGTTCTGTGGAACACTGGCTCCCAGTTGATCTTCGCTGCGGGTTTTGCTGAAAAACTTTTCAGAAACTTGAATGTGCTATGTGTGTTGAGAATGTTTTAAAGGAGGGATATCATACTAACAAAACTACTAACTTTCTCTTAGGTACCCTTTTGTAAGAATGATGTTCTAGAAACACACCTTGCAAGGATGGGGTTATCTTTTGGTGGGAGGCCTGAGGTGAGTTCATACTGTAGACAGAAGAGGTGTTGAATGTGAGGTGTGTCAAGTGGCTCTGCAGAGTTTACATTTTGCCCTGGACTCTCGCCTGGGTATCTCCCAGGACATGAGGCGGAGGTGGTGGTGTGCTAGAGGATTTGTGAAGCTGCAAGACCAGCTTGCCATTGCATATTTTCCTAGAAATGGAAACAGTCCAAACCATTATATTTGTATTCAATCCAACAAGTATGAATTATAGACTAGAATGAAAAAAATGTGCATAAATTTCTAAAGACAAAGCCTGTGTTTTTAGAGGGATAGTTTTACCAGGCCCCCTTGGTGAGGCACGAGGTGAAGCATGGGAAGGGGTGGTGGATTTTTAATCAAGAGGAGGGATGTTACTAGATCTGTGTTTAGATTGAGGATGCTAAGGGCAGTGTATGTGTGGGACAGATTAAAGAGAAGAGAAAGTGTAGGCAAAGGATGAAGAGGTCGAAACTAGAACGGTCACTGTGGGAATGTGGAGACGTGGACAGATTCCAGAGGCATTTTGGGTATACTATCTATGATATATAACTGTGTATGTGAACTTCATGTAGGTATATAGATAAATTTATTGAGTGAAAGTACCTAAATGCATACTCTGACTTATGGTGATTATTAATTTACCTCATGGGCTTGTATCTGGGCTGGGAATGAGATAATACCTAAGAAATCATTTTGAAGTGATGCAAGTGTAAGGTTCTTAAACTACCAACAGTTTCCATAATATTTCTCCTTTGTGCATGCCATTTAGTCATTCACCTGTACACATATATCTGAAGGCCATTCCGAGTGTTGATTTGCATAAAATAAATGTGTACAGTTATGAAAGCATGGCCAGAAGGCAAGGTATTTAAAATGAATAATAGGAATCAACACAATATTATACGGAAATGTATAACATATAATGATGCATGGATGATTTTTGTTCTTTTGTACATTTGGGATTGCAGAGTCAACTTTTTAGAAGCTTTAGTCACAAGACAGCAGAACAAAGTGGTTGTGCATTTGGGGTTTGCTACTGCAGAGGGCAGGCATGGGTGTGGAGCCCAGTGTCTGAGGGCTTGTGTGTTATCTGAAATCCCTTGGCCTCTGCTCTGGTTTGTCAGACTTATGATTTTATATTTACTGTTCACTATGTAAAATGCTACAACTCTAACTTAATATTACCAAATATTTGCTGTAAAAATTGCACACCTTGAAGACAGTTTATGAAGAAAACCCAAGGTGCAGTTATGTAATTATCCTAATAATGTTTTTATAAATGGTATTTCTTACAGCTACAGATATGTGTTTTGTGCAAGAAATCAAATTAAACAAAAAAAGGACTGCAGGGGGGAAAATCACCCAAATCACCATCACTCAAGGCCTTCTGGTGCAGTTCAGGCTGTCTTTTCTCTGTGTTTTGGGATGTTTAGAGAAATATTTAAAAATTGAAATAGCATAACACCATTATGGCGCCTTAAACAATATTAGCAGGCATTACTTTTAAAGTGACGTAAATAGGCCAAGTAATAAACTGAGTTTTAAAACAAAATTGTGTTCTTTCCCCACTATTACATAACTCTCACTATCACTGCATATTCAATCCCTGTTCCTATTTTTATTTTAGAAATCTCTCACAAAGTATTTATTGAAATGATTCATGATGTTACTTCTAAACCTGGATGCTTTTAAATTTTATCCCAGATTTTGTATGTGAAAAATCACAGAGATAATTTGAAGATCTTGACACTACCTCCCTCTAGTTTTATGTTTGCTTCTGACCAACACACAGGCTGTAGCTACCAGCAAGCACAAATCACCTTAATCCAGTTAGTGACTGAGTAGAGGAGGACCTGGGCTTCCGTTCCTGGGAGGGCTGGTTAGTTTCTGAATTTTGCATATATGTTTTAGGGTGTGCAAATAGAGAATTTAGCAGGGTCCTTCTTCTTTTCTGTGGACCCTGCACCCCTATTTGTCCTGCTAGCTGTTGAGTCTGCCAAGATCTGTTTAAACTTTTGGCATTGTAGGCGTTGCTTTAGAAATCATCACATGGCTCTGGAAAAATGGCCCCAGATGCTGTTATTTTCCTAAACTTCCCTTTTCTGGACCTTGGCCCTGCTGTTCATCATTGCCCTGCTAGTTATCTGGTGCCTTCATGCACATGATCATTGCATTTTTCTAATTATTCTCACCGGAGGGCTGGTGAGAACTACCTTGTTCATCATTGCTGGTAGCAGAACTGAAATTCTAAATTAAAACTTGTTTACCATGCACCTTTGTAATTGATCCAGATTTATTAAGGTAGAAATTGTATCCCTCTTAAACCTCTTTATGGCTCTGGAACATAAACGTACAAAATTCTTTTAGCTTTATAGGCTGGGGATTATGGGCACTTTTAATAAAGGAAGCTGTCTTGTAAATGTTGCCTTTCAAGTCTACCCCTGAAGATATTCCCCAGAGGCTCAGTTCTCTCAGAGCTCCTGATTCATCCTTGACATGCTGTTAAAGGAAGAGAAGTGGTCTTGTCATGGAGAGATGCCAGTGAAAATCTCTGCTCCCTTATTGATTTATCAGGATTAGGTAGTGTTTTACTTCTTAGAGAAGACGAAAGTAATTTGGAACTTTCTGATTCCCATGCTCTTTATTTCAGTGATTTCCTTATTCCCACTCTACATTAGCTATAAACTGTTTTAGCAAAAAGAGCCCTCAAAGTAAAAACCAAAACCATTGTAAAAAAGTTTGCATGTGCACATTTATTTGTATATAAACACACACACACACACACACACACACACACACACACACCCCTATTACTCTTATCTCTCCTTTTTGAATATGTTTTTGGATATCATAAGACATCACATAATATGCTTAAGTTTCCAAGAGAAAAAGCTAGAAGTTACAGCAAAAGCCATGGAGTCATAGCTCCCAGAGAGCCAAATAATTGGCTGAAACTAACATGAAATTAAGTAAGGAATTGTTTAAAATCCTGCAGGGGAGGAGGCTGTGGGAGAGACCTGGACACAGGGCTGACTCCATGCTCTGAGTCAGGTAGTCAGGTAGTAGAAGGAGGAGCTGACCCATCCCCCCGTGTGTGTGTGTCTGAGCAAGAATAAATGTGTTTGTTTTATTTTGTGGAGAGAAGGCAAGTGGTCAGGTTGAGTTCCAGGTGTTTTGAAACGTCAGAATCGTAAAATGGTTTTCTACTCTACTGCAGCCGTCTTTAGAAGCTCACACATAAAGTGTGTCATATGGAGGGGCTCAGATTAAGCAAATTAATCCGAGGCTGCTCACTGATTGATTAAACTCAAATTGATAACATTTACAATTGAAATCACTGTTCTGGAAACATTCTTTTATTCACTGTTTTTTCTTAAGATGTTTTATTGACATTTGCAGTAACCTTTAATATGCTGGCTAGCTCTTAGGCAGATTTCATTTTTGAAGTCATCTTCAACTTTGAATTGCAGTGTAATATGTATCCACCGTGTAGCACAATATCAAAACCAACTTGGTGAATTATCACAGTGAACCCACGCAGGTAACCACCACCCAGGACGTCTCTTCCCCCCTTTTTTCCCACTGGAAAACCATTAACATGAAATCAAGTGCAAGGGTTTAGTTTTGCCCTTCTCCAGAACTTTATACAAGTGGAATCACACAGCACACAATATGTATTCTTTTGTTTTCTTTTACTCACTTTTATTTTTGTGAGAGTCACCCAAGTTCTTGCCTGTTGCTGCAGTTTATTCATTTTTATCAAGTGGATATAACATGATTTGTTATTCTGTTGATGGAGATTTAAGTTGTTTCTAGCTTTTGTCTTATGAAGGACACTGCCATGAATATTCTAATTGCTCATGTCTTTTGATGCACATGTATTTGTATTTCTATCACGTATGTATATATATAGGAGGGCACTAGCCAGGCCATAGGATGCCATATCTTTAACTTTTCCAGATGAAGCCAAACCCTTTTCAAAATGATTATACCAATTAACATTCTCACCAGCAGCGTCTGAAAAATTCTTCTTGTTCTACATAATCACCCACACTTTGGATTTTAGTCTTTTAAATTTACCATTCTGGTGGGTGGGGAGTGATACTTCCTTGTGATTTTAATTAGCAGTTTCCTGATTACCAATAAAGTCGAGGACATTTTCATTTGTTAATTTTCCACTTGGATATCATCTTCTCTTACAAAGTGTTACAAAGTGTTTATTCATATCTCTTGCCTATTTTTATCTTTGTGTGTGTGTGTGTGTGTGTGTGTGTGTGTGTGTGTGTGGTTTTGTTTTTTCCTTATTGGTATTTGTATGAGTTTTTCTGTATTATGGACATGAGCCCTTTGTAAAATATTTTTGCAAGTATTTTCTTTGACTCTTTGGCTGGTCTTTTCACTCCTCATGTTCTTTCCCTCTTTTGTAAACTTTTAATTGAAGTAGAATATGCTTACAGATAAATGGTATCTTTTGATGAACAGAAATTCTTAATTGCCTAATTTTGTAATTCGTTTCTTCTATGTTTAGGGCTTATGTTATCTTTAGAAAGTCTTACCCTTCCTCAAGCTCATGAAGATACTTTCCTATATATTTGCTTTTACAGGCTTTTTGTTGTTGTTGTTTTACCTTCACGTGGAAATCTCGACTGATGATTATTTTGTTTTTCAAGGATAATTTAAGGGTTGTTAGTGTAATGACTGCACAATTGGTGAACTTTCTCACATTTAGACATTGTATTATCCACTGTGTCTGCCCCCAAACGGACATTTCAGTTATTTAGCGTGTGCATAATACGGAGAAAATGTAGGGGCTATGCCATTTTTAATATGACACAAATGAACCTATCTACAAAACAGAAAGAGACTCACAGACATAGAAAACAGACTTGTGGTTGCCAAGGAGGGGGTAGGGGAGGGATGGATTGGGAGTTTGGGGTTAGCAGATGCAAAGTAGTAAAAATGAATAAAGCAGGGATTACAAACTATAGCCCACAGATTAAAAATCTGCCCACTGCCTGTTTTTGTAAATAAAGTCTTACTGGAACACACACACACAAATAAATGTCAGTAGGGCACACACAGCATTTACAGAGCCAACAGTAAAGGATTTCTGAAAAGTCCTGGGCCCTCTCCACATTTCCCATTGCTGACCATTTCCCAAAGACCTTCAGCTGCCTCTGTTTCTGATTATGACTCCTATTTTAATACTCTGTTTATAGTCCTCTTCCTGGATTGATCAACTTTACCCATTTTCTGTGAATTCCTGTTATGACAGATATGAACTTGGCTCATTCACAGCTCTCCCCACCTCCTCTCTTAACCTCTGTTCTCACTTCTTCCACTGCTCACTTTCGCATCTTCAGAAGGGCAAAATGGGTTAAGGGCATCAACAGGATGGTGACAGATGGAAATTAACCTTCTGGTGGTGAGCATGCTGCAGTGTGTACAGAAGTTGAAATGTAATGTATAGGTCAAACTTATATGATGTTATAAACCAATATTGTGATATCAATTATATGTGAAATCTAAAATATGACACAAACATATCTAGAACGAGAAACAGACTCGCAGACATAGGTTGCTAAGGGGAAGAGGGGTTGGCAGAGGGATAGATTGGGAATTTGGGATTAGCAGATGCAAACTATTACATATAGAATGGATAAATAACAAGGTCCTACTGTATAGCACAGGGAGCTATATTCAATATCCTGTGATAAACCATATGGAAAAGAATATGAAAAAGAATGTATATGTATAACTGAATCACTTTGTTGTATAGCAGAAACTAATACATTGTAAATCAACTCTACTTCAATAAAATAAATTTTAAAAAGTTACCTCAATAAAAAATTAAGAGTAATCTTAACTATATCTACAAACTAACTTGGTGAAAAATAAAAAAAGACAGTCTTAAAGCTTCTTGTTATTTCTGTCACCCGGAATTCAGTTTTCCTTTTCTGTAATCACTCCCGTTCTGTCCCTACTTCTCTCGAAGTCCTTCCATCTCCATGTTGGTAACATGTACATTCCATTCTTTAGCCATATTTAATTTCTTTGTAATTTAAAGTTGGCTTGATTCAACTTAAAAAGAAAAAAAAAAGCAGCCCTCACGATTCTGTGACAGTGTAAGCACTGTTCTCTGCAAAACCATTTTTCTAAGCCCCTGTTTCCTTCTGTGTGGGTTTAGTGCTGTGGCTTCCATGCCATTCAGTTGAGTGTTCCTGTTGTCAGCTGATCTGGGGTCAAGCTGAGACGCTCTCCCTTTTTATCTTCTTCACCAAACCTTATTGTACCTTCCTTTCCCGATGTCTTTGGTCACGCTGTCCGTCCTCTGTGTCTTCCTTTTGCTGTTCCCTCTGTCCTTTGTACATTTGCCCCTCTTTCTTTGAGGATACCGCTTGGAGGGTTGTCCTTTCCTTCTTTATTTTTGTAGTTCATTTGTTTTAAACCAAACAATGTTATTTCTTCTAGGGTAGGGTTACTTTTCTTCCTTTCTTTTAATTTTGCTTATTTGTCTTTCTGTTTATTTTTACTATTTGTTTGGCAAGACTTCCTAAAGTGCCTTCTGATTCTTAGTATTCTCTTCCTGTTTTTAAATTGGGAACAGAAACATTGATAGAAGTGCTATATCAGATGGGGGCTGTTACATTTTTGAGGACCCTAAATGCTCAAGGACTGAAAGCTTTGCTTCAAGGCACCTCTTTTTTTTAATAGATCTTTATTGGCGTATAATTGCTTCACATTACTGTGTTAGTTTCTCCTCTTCGTTAGCTTCTTTTTTCCTAATTCAGGGCTGTCCAATAGAAATGTAATATCAGCTCCAGATGTGATTTTAGATTTTCTGGTGGTCACATTTAAAAAGGAAAATGGTGCAGGGAACATTAATTTTAATAAGTATCTTACTTAGCCTAGTATTCCTAAATTATTAAAGTTGCAATGGGTAGCAAACATAAAAAATATTAATGAGATGGTTAATGCTTTTAGGGGAGGGCAGAGCTAAGCTGTGGAAATCCTGTGTGTTAGGCTCACAGCACTGGCCACACATCCACGACTCGAGCCACGTTTTGGAGTGGCTACCATATTGTACTGTACAGCGCTCACTGATCAGATCAGTTTGTTTGAGTTTTCACTCCGTGGAGTGAGGAGAAACCTGGTTGCTCATTATTGTCAGAAGGGAGTTGACAAAGCTTTCTCTGAATTCACCTGTGACAGCTCCACTCCATACTCCCTGCCCTCCTCCAGACTCAGGGCACTTCTGAACTCTATGGGTTTCTACCTGGCAGACCTGCTACCTCCATCCTGAAGCCCCCTCCCCAGTGTTCAGCACAGGGCTTCCTTCATCTGCTTTTGCAGTTACCAAACCTCCGTCTGTGTGTGTGTTCTCTTCTTGTAGTGTATTGAAATACTTTGTCTTTTTATGGCCCCATTCCCATTCTCTTTGTTTTGGGAAGTTTATACCTGTCGACTGAAAAAAATGCACAAGCTAAAAGTTGAGAATTATGTTTTATTTGGTGGACAGGACTGAGGACTTAGGCCTGGGAGGCAGCCTCTCAGGTAGCTCTGAGCGACGTCTCGTCTCTGAAGAGGGAAGGGAGGAGCCAGGGTATATGGGAGTTTTTGCAACAAAGACCAAGTGGTCAGAACATCAGAAGATTACTGTTAATTAAAGAAAACCAGACATCTCAAGTTAAGGAATTCAGTGCTTTTCTATGTATGGGAAGATGCGAGAGTCTGGGCTCACTGAAATCATTCCTTTGATATGCACCTCAGCTCTCTGGGGCCAGTATCCTGTGCTTTCTCATCCTGAGTCTCCTCAGGATGCATGTTTGGGGGTGGCTGCAGTGACCGACTGCTTGATGGCGGGCATCCTGTTTCCATCCCACGTTCCCTCAGGGCTCACCACCCAGGGAGGCTGTAATATGATGGCTTGATGGCTGCAACATCCTCTGTTTCCTGATCTGGCAGGCAACATGTTTTCATTGACATACTGTTTCCCTTCTTTATTTTAATTTGAGTGGTCTTGGGGGGAAAGGGGAAATAGATCAGTATAAGCTGACATCTTAAGCTAGAAACTTAAAGGATACTCTTATCAGCAAATAAGCAAATGGGCAAAATATATGTTATTTTCTCTTTTTGATTAATTATTTGATTCACAAATCCATGTCAGTATTTCTGCAATATCATTTTGATATATTTTTTTAAATTTCTGAGATATACATTTTAAAGTAATAACTAGAATTATGACTTATAACATTATACCAAAACATATAAGAGTTTTCGAGAATTCATGTGATGTCTGAAACATTTATATTAACATATTTCCATACAAATTACCCAAGGAAAGTTTAGTATTAGTTTTTTTATTTGTTTGCTTTTTTATACTGCAGGTTCTTATTAGTCATCAGTTTTATACACATCAGTGTATACATGTCAATCCCAATTGCCCAATTCAGCACACCACCATTCCCACCCCACCGCGGTTTTCCCCCCTTGGTGTCCATATGTTTGTTCTCTACATCTGCGTCTCAACTTCTGCCCTGCAAACCGGTTCATCTGTATCATTTTTCTAGGTTCCACACACATGCGTTAATATACAATATTTGTTTTTTCTCTTTCTCACTTACTTCACTTTGTATGACAGTCTCTAGATCCATCCACGTCTCAACAAATGACTCAATTTCGTTCCTTTTTATGGCTGAGTAATATTCCATTGTATATATGTACCACATCTTCTTTATCCATTCATCTGTTGATGGGCATTTAGGTTGCTTCCATGACCTCGCTATTGTAAATAGTGCTGCAGTGAAGATCCGGGTGCATGTATGTTTTTGAATTACGGTTTTCTCTGGGTATATGCCCAGTAGTGGAATTGCTGGATCGTATGGTAATTCTTTTTAGTTTTTTAGTTTTTTAAGGAACCTCCATACTGTTCTTATTTTTAGTTTTTTAAGGAACCTCCATACTGTTCTTCATAGTGGCTGTATCAATTTACATTCCCACCAACAGTGCAAGAGGGTTCCCTTTTCTCCACACCCTGTCCAGCATTTGTTGTTTGTAGATTTTCTGATGATGCGCATTCTAACTGGTGTGAGGTGATACCTCATTATAATTTTGATTTCCATTTCTCTAATAATTAGTGATGTTGAGCAGCTTTTCATGTGCTTCTTGGCCATCTGTATGTCTTCTTTGGAGAAATGTCTATTTAGGTCTTCTGCCCATTTTTGGATTGGGTTGTTTCTTTAATATTGAGCTGCATGAGCTGTTTATATATTTTGGAGATTAAACCTTTGTCCGTTGATTCGTTTGCAAATATTTTCTCCCATTCTGAGGGCTGTCTTTTCATCTTGTTTATGGTTTCCTTTGCTGAGTAAAAGCTTTGAAGTTTCATTAGGTCCCATTTGTTTATTTTTATTTCCATTATTCTAGGAGTTGGATCAAAAAAGATCTTGCTGTGATTTATATCAAAGAGTGTTCTTCCTATGTTTTCCTCTAAGAGTTTTATAGTGTCCAGTCTTACATTTAGGTCTCAAATCCATTTTGAGTTTATTTTGGTGTATGGTGTTAGGGAGTGTTCTAATTTCAGTCTTCTACATGTAGCTGTCCAGTTTTCCCTGCACCACTTATTGAAGAGACTGCCTTTTCGCCATTGTATATCCTTGCCTCCTTTGTCATAGATTAGTTGACCATAGGTGTGTGGGTTTATCTCTGGGCTTTCTATCTTGTTCCATTGATCTATGTTTCTGTTTTTGTGCCAGTACCATATTGTCTTGATTACTGTAGCTTTGCAGTATAGTCTGCAGTCGGGGAGTCTGATTCCTCCAGCTCCGTTTTTTTCCCTCAAGACTGCTTTGGCTATTCCTGGTCTTTTGTGTCTCCATACAAATTTTAAGGTGATTTGTGGTAGTTCTGTAAAAAATGCCATTGGTAATTTGATAGGGATTGTATTGAATCTATAGATTGCTTTGGGTAGTATAGTCATTTTCACAATATTGATTCTTCCAATCCAAGAACATGGTATATCTCTCCATCTGTTTGTATCATCTTTAGTTTCTTTCATCAGCGTCTTATAGTTTTCTGCATACAGGTCTTTTGTCACCCTAGGTAGGTTTATTCCTAGGTATTTTATTCTTTTTGTTGCAGTGGTAAATGGGAGTGTTCCCTTAATTTCCCTTTCATTTTTCATCATTAGTGTATAGGAATGTAAGAGATTTCAGTGCATTAATTTTGTATCCTGCAACTTTACCAAATTCATTGATTAGCTCTAGTAGTTTTCTGGTGGCATTTTTAGGATTCTCTATGTATAGTATCGTGTCATCTGCAAACAGTGACAGTTTTACTTCTCCTTTTCCGATTTATATTCCTTTTATTTCTTTATCTTCTCTGATTGCCGTGGCTAGGACTTCCAAAACTATGTTGAATAATAGTGGTGAGAGTGGACATCCTTATCTTGTTCCTCATCTTAGAGGAAATCCTTTTAGTTTTTCACCTTTGAGAATGATGTTTGCTGTGGGTTTGTCATATATGGCCTTTATTATGTTGAGGTAGGTTCCCTCTATGCCCACCTTCTGGAGAGTTTTTATCATAAATGGGTGTTGAATTTTGTCAAAAGCTTTTTCTGCATCTATTGAGATGATCATATGGTTTTTATTCTTCAATTTGTTAATATGGTGTATCACATTGATTGATTTGCGTATATTGAAGAATCCTTGCATCCCTGGGATAAATCCCACTTGATCATGGTGTATGATCCTTTTAATGTGTTGTTGGATTCTGTTTGCTAGTATTTTGTTGAGGATTTTTGCATCTATATTCATCAGTGATATTGGTCTGTAATTTTCTTTTTTTGTAGTATCTTTGTCTGGTTTTGGTATCAGGGTGATGCTGGCCTCGTAAAATGAGTTTGGGGATGTTCCTTCCTCTGCAATTTTTTGGAGGAGTTTGAGAAGGGTGGGTGTTAGCTCTTCTCTAAATGTTTGATGGAATTCACCTGTGAAGCCATCTAGTCTTGGACTTTTGTTTGTTGGAAGATTTTTAAACCCAGTTTCAATTTCATTACTTGTGATTGTTCTGTTCATATTTCTGTTTCTTCCTGGTTCAGTCTTGGGAGGTTATACCTTTCTAAGAATTTGTCCATTTCTTCCAGGTTGTCCATTTTATTGGCATAGAGTTGCTTGTAGTAGTCTCTTAGGATGCTTTGTATTTCTGCAGTGTCTGTTGTAACTTCTCCTTTTTCATTTCTAATTTTATTGATTTGAGTCCTTTCCCTCTTTTTTCTTGAGGATAAACAATTTTGTTTATCTTCTCAAAGAACCGGCTTTTAGTTTTATTGATCTTTGCTATTGTGTTCTTTGTTTCTATTTCATTTATTTCTGCTCTGATCTTTATGATTTCTTTCCTTCTGCTAACTTTCGGTTTTGTTTGTTCTTCTTTCTCTAGGTCCTTTAGGTGTAAGGTTAGATTGTTTACTTGAGTTTTTTCTTGTTTCTTGAGGTAGGCTTGTATAGCCGTAAACTTGCTTCTTAGAACTGCCCTTGCTGCATCCCATAGGTTTTCGATAGTCATGTTTTCATTGTTATTTGTCTCTAGGTATTTTTTGATTTCCTCTTTGATTTCTTCAGTGATCTTTTGGTTATTTAGTAACGTATTGTTTAGCCTCTATGTGTTTGTGTTTTTTTCCCTGTAATTCATTTGTAATCTCATAGCATTGTGGTCAGAAAAGATGCTTGATATGATTTCAATTTTCTTAAATTTACTGAGGCTGGATTTGTGACCCAAGATGTGATCTATCCTGGAGAATGTTCCATGCGCACTTGAGAAGAAAGAATCCTCTGCTGGTTTTGGATGGAATGTCCTATAAATATCAATTAAATCTATCTGGTCTATTGTGTCATTTAAAGCTTCTGTTTCCTTATTTATTTTCATTTTGGATGATCTGTCCATTGGTGTAAGTGAGGTGTTAAAGTCCCCCAATATTATTGTGTTACTGTTTGTTTCCTCTTTTATAGGTGTTAGCAGTTGACTTATGTATTGAGGTGTTCCTATGTTGGGTGCATATATATTTATAATAGTTATATCTTTTTCTTGGATTGATCCCTTGATCATTATGTAGTGTCCTTCTTGTGTCTTGTAACATTCTTTATTTTTATGTCTATTTTATCTGATATGAGTATAGCTAGTCCATCTTTCTTTTGATTTCCACTTGCATGGAATTTCTTTTTCCATCCCCTGACTTTCAGTCTGTATGTGTTCCTAGGTCTGAAGTGGGTCTGTTGTAGACAGCATATATATGGGTCTTGTTTTTGTATCCATTCAGTAAGCCTGTGTCTTTTGGTTGGAGCATTTAATCCATTCACGTTTAAGGTAATTATCGATATATATGTTCCTACGACCTTTTTCTTAATTGTTTTGGGTTTATTTTTGTAGGTCCTTTTCTTCTCTTGTGTTTCCCACTTAGAGAAGTTCCTTTAGCATTTGTTGTAGAGCTGGTTTAGTGGTGCTGAATTCTCTTAGCTTTTGCTTGTCTTTAAAGCTTTTGATTTCTCTATCCAATCTGATGAGATCCTTTCTGGGTAGAGTAATCTTGGTTGTAGGTTCTTCCCTTTCATCACTTTAAGTAGATCATGCCACTCCCTTCTGGCTTGTAGTTTCTGCTGAGAAATCTGTTGTTAACCTTACGGGAGTTCCCTTGTATGTTATTTGTCATTTTTCCCTTGCTGCTTTCAATATTTTTTCTTTGCCTTTAATTTTTGCCAGTTTGATTACTATGTGTCTCGGCATGTTTCTCCTTTGGTTTATCCTGTATGGGACTCGCTGCGCTTTCTGGACTTGGGTGGCTATTTCTTTTCCCATGTTAGGGAAGTTTTGGACTATAATCTCTTCAAATATTTCCTCTGGTCCTTTCTCTCTCTATTCTCCTTCTGGGACCCCTGTAATGCGAATGTTCTTAAGTTTAGTGTTGTCCCAGAGGTCTCTTAGGCTGTTCTCATTTCTTTTCATTCTTTTTTCTTATTCTGTTCCGCAGCAGTGAATTCCACCATATTGTCTTCCAGGTCACTTATCAATTCTTCTGCCTCAGTTATTCTGCTATTGATTCCTTCTAGTGTATTTTTCATTTCAGTTATTGTATTGTTCCTCTCTGTTTGTTTGTTCTTTAATTCTTCTAGGTCTTTGTTAAACATTTCTTGCATCTTCTCGGTCTTCGCTTCCATTCTTTTTCCGAGGTCCTGGAATATATTCACTATCATTATTCTGAATTCTTTTTCTGGAAGATTGCCTATCTCCACCTTTTTTAGTTGTTTTTCTGGGGTTTTATCTTGTTCCTTCATCGGGTACATAGCCCTCTGCCTTTTCATCTTGTCTGTCTTTCTGTGGATGGGGTTTTTTTTCCACAGGCTGCAGGATTGTAGTTCTTCTTGCTTCTGCTGTTTGCCCTCTGGTGGATGAGGCTATCTAAGAGGCTTGTGTAAGTTTTCTGATGGGAGGGACTGGTGGTGGGTAGAGCTGACTGTTGCTCTGGTGGGCAGGGCTCAGTAAAACATTAATCCACTTGACTGTTGATGGGTGGGGCTGGGTTCCCTCCCTGTTGGTTTTTTGGACTGAGGCAACCCAACACTGGAGCCTACCTGGCCGCTTTTGTGGGGCTAATGACAGACTCTGGAACGGCTCACGCCAAGGAGTACTTCCCAGAACTTCTGCTGCCCCCACTTGTCCCCACGGTGAGCCGTGACCCCCCTCCCGCCTCTGCAGGAGACCCTCCAACACTAGCAGGTAGGTCTGGTTCAGTCTCCCCTGGGGTCGCTGTTCCTTCCCCTGGGTCCCGATGCACAGACTACTTTGTGTGTGCTCTCCAAGAGTGTAGTCTCTGTTTCCCCCAGTCCTGTCGAAGTCCTGCAATCAATTCCCAGTAGGCCTCAAAGTCTGATTCTCTAGGAATTCCTCCTCCCGTTGCCGGTCCCCCAGATTGGGAAGCCTGACGTGTGGCTCTGAACCTTCACTTCAGTGGGTGGACTTCTGTGGTATGAATGTTCTCCAGTGTGTGAGTCACCCAACCAGCAGTTATGGGATTTGATTTTGCTGTGATTGCACTCCTCCTACTGTCTCATTGTGCCCACTCCTTTGTCTTTGGATGTGGGGTATCTTTTTTGGTGAGTTCCAGTGCCTTCCTGTCGATGATTGTCCAGCAGCTAGTTGTGATTCTGGTGTTCTCGCAAGAGGGAGTGAGAGCACGTCCTTCTACTCCGCCATCTTGGTTCCTCCCCCTCTCATTTTGATATTTAATGGATTTCTTCAAACTGATAGTTTGGAGAAGACTTGGGCAAAATTGTGTCTGTCATTTTCTTAAATCAGTGCAGTTCCTTGGAAAGGTGTATGAGCGTGTCCTTCAAATGGTTTTTAGTGAATTGAATATATGCCTACAAGGTATTATCTAAAAAAAAATACAATTAGAAGTTGTAGTGTCCTAGTCCATGGCTACACCTTTGACTTAATCAAGAATGAGCATTTTACATACTTTTTACATTTATGATTTATTTAAATGTAAATGAATGTTTCCTTCAATATAGCCCCTGTAGAAGGAGATGCAGTTATTCTAAGAAAGCTATTAAAATATCAAATAGTTTCGGACTCCTGTTAGGATTAAAGCCCGATTATTTGAAAATTTTTGGTAGAGATATTCTTCTTTTCAGAATGAGTTTATTTATTAGGACTGGCAGGTGTACCTCAAAGCAGGGTCTTATGATGGATGTTGATGGCTCACAAATGAGATGGAGATGGATTTTCTGTTTTTATTTTTGTTTTGGATGCATATAATCTGACACTGGAGAAAAATAAAAATTCCCGTGTCCTAAGCAACTTAAAACAGTTCTGTACTGACTATTTTCAAAGACAGCCTTAATGAGGTAATGAACTTTTTGGTATGTTAGTTTGAAAAATTTATAGCTTATATATTAGTAAATGAAACATTTTATGGGTCTTAAAAATCAGTTGGTCCAAAACTTTAAAACTTGAGAAAACATTAAAAAACTGTTTTACAAGGTTTTTTTTTAATCCAAAAACATTACTCTTAGATTTTTTTCATTAAATGTTGTAGCTATTCAGCAAATTATGACTGAATCGTTTAGGACAATATTTTATATTTGCCTAAAATATCTGGAGATTGAGGATCAACAGAATTCCTTGATGGCAACTAAAGAATAACAGGCATGTTGATAAAAAAACAGACAAAGCCCAGAGAATCCCGATATTTGCAGACATTCAAGTGCTTCTGGCTAGTCTTCAGAGGCACATTCTATAGACAAAATTGCATGCAGCATAGATATTTAGAAATAGGAGAATATCTCCGAATCAGGCTTATCCTCTGTATTAGTGGTCTTGTGCTTTTAAGTTCCAGAGTGAATGGAAACTGCACCAGAGGCTTTTCTCTGGAAGTCTTTATACCTGGGAGCAGTCTGTACTGACATCTGGTCTCAGGAATGAGAGGCATTGAAGGCAGCTCTCTGTCCAGGAGTTGGACTGATACCCAGCTGCAGGAAGGTCCCCCTTACCTCCTTTCTTTCCCTTGGAGGGCGTCAGGCCAGTTGGACCCCTCCTCCTGTTCCATGTATGGAACAATTAATGTGATGGCCACTGCCCAGGACGCTTCTTTGTCAATAACAATTGGGCATGCATTAGAGCAACAGTGTGCAGATGGCACCTTCATTGTTGATGACAGGAAAAATTATAGGCAGTGGATTAAATTAAAAACTGAAAGGGAATGAATACTCATGACAGGAAATGTGTTTCCTTTCCAGTGGTGGTTTGCATCTGCAGGGAGCAGCTGGTCATTGATGTGTCATCACAAACCAGCTTTCCACCGGCTCCCTCCATTTTTTTTCAGATGTCACTTTAAAAGCACACAGGGGCTTCCCTGGTGGCGCAGTGGTTGAGAGTCCGCGTGCCGATGCAGGGGACACGGGTTCGTGCCCGGGTCTGGGAGGATCCCACATGCGGCAGAGCGACTGGGCCCATGAGCCATGGCTGCTGGGCCTGTGCGTCCGGAGCCTGTGCTCCGCAACGGGAGAGGCCACAGCAGTGAGAGGCCCATGTACCACACACACAAAAAAAAGCACACAGAATTAGACAGAAATACTTTTAAAGAGCTTGAAACTTAATCTCAAATAGAGGAGGGGAATAGTACGATGGGATATGTGATGTGGCTTTCTCTGGATTGGAAAGATTGCACCTATTTCAGAAAGGCTGCTCTTTTGGAGGAAAATGTGACTCTTTCTGAGTTTATCTTCATCGTTGTAGGAAATCTGGAAAGGGTGGTGGGTGTCGACCTGATCTCGGAGAGGCAGCATTGAGCGGTGGTGTGAAGTGAGATCTTAGTTCCCTGCCCAGGAATTGAACCTGTGTAGCCTGGATGAAAACCAGGAATCCTAGCCACCCGACCAGCAAGGGCTAGAGGTTAGAAGCTATTTTTTTCCCCTGGCTCTTGCCCCCAGTGAAAAATGCATTTCTCAGGGAGGCAAAAACTGTAAAAACAGCTACAAAGTTTATTAGTAGAGACACAGCATGATGGGAGAGCACACAGAGAAACAGTTTGTTTAGTGAAGATAGGAGCAAGGCAGAGAGAGAGAAAGGGTGTGGGCGTCCTCCTTAATGAGGAGGAGCACAGTGAAGAGGTGGTTAAATCATTCATATAGGGCAGTTCTTCAGGTCCTTGTTTACCTTTGGCCAATTATCTGGTTTCTTTTTCCACACTTGACCTGCCCTAGGGCTCTCCCCAACATGCGTGGGAAACTTTTTTCCTAGATGGATTCCAGCCCAGAGGCCTGTGACGCTGCTGCCTTAGCATCACATATTATGGGGTGGTGCCTCCTTCCTGTTTGACCCCAAGGAGCCTTTCTGCCCATGTGTAGTGTCTCCTTTGCTCCAAGGAAGGGAAATATATGACCTATTGATCCTTTACTCAAACAAGATTTAGCCCCTGTCTGTTCCTGCCATGACTGTTATCTTAAGGTGTCTGCAGGAGATAAAGCCTGGCTAGCTACCCTGTTTCTGTTGTTACTTTCCTTTCGGAGAGCAAACAGGAGGCTGGTTGTAAATATCTAACCTGGAGCCCACCTATCCGCTGTCTCAGGAAATGCAAACAGGAGGCTAATTGTAAGTATCTGGCCTGAAGCCCACTTTTTTTCTGGCCGGAAGAAATGTAAATAGGAGGCCAGTTGTAAATGCCTAGCCTGGAGCCCATCCATCTCCTGCCTCAGACCTGGGCTGGGGGGTGTTCAGGGCCTGTTTCCCCTGCTAATAGGTAGATTTTTAGGTGTATATCAGTGTCTGTATTTGAAAAGCGCCCTAAAATGGCATCATTTCTATGCGTGTAAATTTAAAGTTTTCAGACACTTTCACACACCTCATTTTTGTCTCTTCTTTGATCGTATGAATGAGGTGTTATATTATTAGGACCATTCTTGTATAGGCAGAGAAGATTTTGGGACTTGAACGCAGGCATTCTTCATATTTTTTGTTTGGGGATATTTTTGTTTGTTTTTTAATTTTTAAATATGTTATACAGTATTCAAGATAGCCAAATAGATGACCAATGAGATTTTATTATTATTTTGAATAATTTTGGGGGGTATTTGATGTGTCTTATTTCCTTCCAGTTATTTTTGTTTCTGATGCTCAGATTATCAAGGTGACTCCTGTCCTTTTGGTAGGGTCATTATGATCCTTGATAGCTGCTCTGCTTTCTAGAACAAAATAAAATGAGGTGTCCCAAGGCTGTCTTGTACCTCCCACGCCAGAGCTGAATCTGCTTTTATCAAGAAGCCTGTCAATGGGAAACTAGTTGGAAACCACGGATTGACAGCAGGCATTGGAATAAATTCTGACCTGAGCCTAGTAAGTATCTCAGAAAGAGATAACTGAGCAAATGGGAAGTAAAAATATAAATAAATGATCTTTTTAAAGAAGCTTCTAGAGTTCAAGGAAGACATGAAAACTTGATGTAAAAGACCCACTGAGCACTTCAATTTCAGCGCACCAAGGATAAGGAAAAAAAATCTTAAATTCATCCAGAACAGAGGGAAATCATTCGCCAAAGAATAATTGCCAAACTGGGTTTTGAGAAGACAGTAGGCTAGAATGTCAGAAATTGATAATTATCCCCAAATTTCTACAAAGCCAAGTAGAAAAATAAAATTTTCAAATATGCAAGGATCCATCCACATTTTACCACCCACAGATTATCTGAAAGCATTGCTAGATAATGTATTCCAGTTATGCAAAAACCAAAACAAACCCTAACCAAAGTAGGTGGGGTGTAAGAAAAACTAGTCAGAGGTCAGAAAAAAATGTCCATCAAGCTTAATTGTGTCAAATAACAACCATCCCTGAAATGTTAACAGCAATCTGTAACCCAAATATGTGTATTTCTCTCTCTCTCTCTGTATATATATAAATGAAAATATATGTTTTCCGAATTTTTAAATAACCACTATATGAGCAGAAAGATGTTCTAACATTTTGAAATCTTGAGGGGAAACTGGAACAAAGAAACTTGAACATTCCAGTAATATTTAGAAATGGTTTTAAGAAGTACAACGAAATACTGTGGGAAAACAGCAGCACATGATGACAGAACAAGCCCAGTCTCATCCATAATCACTCTATTGTGAAATGGGTAGACACACTTATTTAAAACCAGCAGCCCCAGGTTCACTTTTAAAAAGTTCCAGATGTGTGCCACTTTCAAGAGAAGGACTTAAAAGTACTCAGAAAGGCAAAAATACGTAGACAGACAGACATACACACAGACAGTGAGTTTGGTAACACTGCAGTGAGCCCTGTCAAATGTACTGTTATTCACCTTATTCTGTTGATTGCACACCCACATTGGTGCAGTTTATGGGAGCTGTAATAGTGGGGCCACCAGGTGCTGAGAAATTGTAGATGGTTTACAGACTGTTGAGAGCTCGCCAGACCCCCGCATCAGGATCATGCGGTGGGTGGACTGCAGGAGCTCCATCCTTCCCCCACCCCAGACAGGAAGTCAGGTAGTGGCAGGAGAAGAGGGAGGAATATGGTCCAGGCACTTTCCCTGCTGGCAGGGAGCAGCCTGAGATGGCTCAAAGACTAGTTTAAAGGGTACTTTCTATAAAGAGATTTCCCAATCCCTGCCAATCAGAGTTAATCTTTTTTACTCCTGTGATGTCAAAACACTTTACTTATTGACAGGTTGCTACTAGGAAGATTGAGAGAGAAACACAAGATTTGGAATCATAAGAACAGAGTTTCAAACTGGATCCAACCCTCCGTAATTGTGTGAGCTCAGGAACCCCGCCACATCTCTTGGGTTCTGCCCCTTAAATTATACTGCTTCCTGTGATAACATCACAGTGCTGTTGTGGGTAGTGATACTTTTTTAAAAAGTTGTATTTTTGTTAATATGATTCTTGCACATAGGTTAAACACTGAAATAGTTATACAAGACCTATTTATACCTCTCTTTCTGTTTACATTTTCCAGAAGCATCTGATTCCAGTTCTGGGTGTTTCTTTGAGATTTGCATCTGTGTCTCTAAATAAAATGCTTATAACAACTACTGCTTTTTGGTTTAGAGTTGTGGTCAATATCTAAGGACTTCCCAATACTGAAGGTGAGGATTTAGTTGTCCTTTCACCACCCCCCCGCCACCACCAGATAAGTAATATACTTCCTTTTTTCATTCCTTATCCTCCCAATGAAGTTATATTATCATTTTTGGTTAAATTAATTTACAGTGTATATATTAAAATTGTTATGAAATCACTGTTCACACGAGCCAAGTAGTGGGCTATGATTGCATTTATCTTGTCGTATTACTTTTTATTTTTCTTCAGGGTTAATGCTATTGTCTTTTCCTAGTTATTGAATTTTTCATATAACAATCATTGTTTCATCCCTAAACTTTCAAGTAGAAGTGTAAGTTGCTCTCCTTGGTTCAGACACATGTGGTTCTGTATCATCCACATTTTTAGTGACCTTATCTTTAGAAGCATTTGTCTTCGTGCTTGTAACTAAATTGGCAAACGTTGAACTGGTATTTTCCTTCACTATCGGGTTCTGTCAACAAATCTCGGACACCAACTGGTGTCTTACAGTTCAGTCCAATTCTGACCGTGACTACTCTGTGTTGGCATCAAACCCCACAAAGTAAAGGGCATGATTCCCAACGAGGTGCTCTTGCTTCAGACACCAGCTGCAAGTGGGGTCTGCATGTCTGTCTGGCTGACTGCAAATTTGGGACTTCCCTAAATCCCAGGTTTTGATAATTCACTAGACTGACTCACACAACTCAGGAAAATGCTGTGCTTACAATGATCATTTTATTATGAAGGATGCAAATGAGCAGCCAGGTGAAGAGTATGTAGGGCAAGGTTGAGGAGGTCTCGGAGAACAGGAGCTGGTTTGTGCCACCCTCCTGGTATATGGTGCCACCCTTCCAGCCAGGAAGCTCTCCCAAGAGCTAATATAAACAAACAGAGTCAAAAATATAAGCAAGGAATAAAAGGGCTTTGAAGAAACAGACAGTACAGGGAGCTGATGAAAACTTCCAAAACTTAAAAAAAATAACTTCAGAAATGTAAGAGAAGCAGTTGCATCAATGTGAAAAGAACAAGGTGTATCAGGACGCAGATACTACCAAAAAGGAGCAGTCAGAGTGCAAAACAGAGTTCTTGGAAATTGGAACATTGGAAGGTAGAAGACAAAGAAACAACAAAATTCAAGGAAAGAATTCTTTAGCTTATCCCCAACCAAACTAATCATCAAGTAGAAGGGACGAAGATAAAGCCACATAAAACCTGGAAAACATATTCTTCTATGCTCCCTTTCTCAGACTGCTCCTGATGGACACAATCCACCAGAATGAGGACATACATCTTGAAAGGAAATCACATGGGTCCCTGAAAAGGATATACCTGGAGAAAAGCAACAGGAGTTCTCTGCTTGAGTTGTGGTATAATAAAATATAAAAAAAACTGTAAAATATTATATATATATATTTTTTCCTTTGTCCCAAGTTCCTGACATAACACAAAGCTTCAGAAATGCTTGGAATTTCCTGATAGGAATGTCTTCATTATGCTAATAAGGTAACTTATGATGGGTTATCCTGATAGCGTCAGGATGGATGCTTTCATCAAAAAAACCCTAGAGGTGGTTAGAGGGCTGGAACTTTCAGCTCAGCCTTCAGTGAGAGGAGGCAGTGCTGGAAATGGAGCCCAATAATGTGGCCAATAATCTAATCAACTGTGTTTACAAAAGGGAATTTCAATAAAAACTGTAGCTGGCAAAATTTCAGAAATAACTTCTGAAGTTATGTATTTTCTTTAAGTTTTGGAAGTTTTCATTTGCTCCCTGTTGTCTCTTTCTTGTTTTTTATGTTAGAGGCTTTCTCATAATGCTAGGTGATCCCTTGATTGGAGCTGTGTGTGTGTGTGTGTCCATGTCCATGAGGGTCTCAGAGACAGTGGTAGTGTGGGCTTCACTATAGCATGATCTGTCTGGGAAGGTATCAGTATTATTTTGGAGACCTTAGTATGATTAGATCTTTTCTTTTAGGCTGATCAGTTTGCCCAGAGAAAATTTTTCTAGTTTGCCACTGGGGCAACCTGAGCCTGGCAGTTGGAGTTCTGAGAGCCAAGAGGAGACAGGGGCTGGAGGAGTTGGGTATTCTTAACCCCACCTCTATTTGTAGTGTGTTACTTCCGTTGTAGCTCTGCCTGTGTCTGGTGTACAGAATCCCCTGGTCTGTCTTCTCCAGAGAGTAAGATTCTAATATCCTGCCAGGCAGGGAGGAGCAGCTGCCACTCATGCATATGAGTATATTGGGGCATTTGAATGATTCTTATAAAGACTTGATGTCAGCCCTCCTGTTTTAACCTCATCTGCACTTCTGCTTTCATGGTTACCTGCTCCCTCCAACTTGTGAGCTGTTCTGGGCTTCATCTCAGTCTCCTCCACGTGGACTTAGATCTGTACTTGGAAGACTCCGTCAGTCATCATTTCTTGTCCATTTACTTTTCAGATTCCAAGTTGTTTATGTTGTCTCCTTTCACGTTTGTTTTGGTAAGTTTGAAATTATTCCTTAACGCATTTCTTTGTCACGCATGTTTTTTTGAATTTTGGGAAGAAGAGGATGTATGCTTATGCCCAAATCACATTTTTAATAGGAATCCTCTGAATAGTGATTCTTAACCAGGACTCTGTACCAGAACCCCATGAAAAGCTTTGTCAAATATGACTGCTTGAGGGATGGAAGTGAAAATGGTGGGGTAAGGACCCCTGGAAATTCTCTCCTTCACAAAATCAAGGAGAAAACTTCTGTCAAAAATTTCCCAAACTTTTCCAAAACTTTGGAAATTAACCAAACGTATGCAGAAATCCAGGGGAACATTAATTCAAGAAAATTAGCTGACCTTTGGTAAGAACAGTGAGCTTTGTAACTTGCCCTCTATTCCATCCAGGGTACCAGCCACCACAGGGAAAAGAACTCATTGCCAGAGAAGAGTTTTCTTTGATCTGTATGATGCATCATTAGAAAACCCCACTTGCAAGGCTGTCTTTAACAGACCTAATCCAGTCCATAAAGCTTTTTCTAGTCCATAAAGCTTTTCCTGGGAGCATCTGTTGAATTTTTTCCCCACTCTGTCTCCCATTTCCATATTTCTTCTGTGTGACCATAATTTTTCTGTTTTCTCTTTTTTCTCTTTAACTTTTGACCCCCTTCACCCATTTCTTCCACCTCCCACCCTCCCTATCAGGTTTTTGTTTTGTTTTTTTAGATTCCACAGGTAAGAGAGATCATACACAGTATTTGTCTTTCTGTATCTGACTTATTTCACTTAGCATAATGCCGTTGAGGTTCATCCACATTGTCACAAATGGCAAGATTTCATTCTTTTTTATGACTGATATATGTATATATATAGTGAAATATACATCTCACAATTTCTTTACTCATTCATCCATCAATGGATAGTTCAATTGCTTCCATATCTTGGCTGTTATAAACAATGCTACAGTGAACATGGGGATGCATATATCTTTGAGTTAGTGTTTTTGTTTTCTTTGGGTAAATACCCAGAAGTGGAATTTCAAATGGTAGTTCTATTTTTAGTTTTTTGAATAATCTCCATGTTGTTTTCCATAGTGGCTGTACCAATTTACATTCCTACCAACTGTGTACAAGAGCTCCCTTCTGTTCATCCTTGCCAGTACTTGCTATTTTTTGCTTTTTTGATGATAGCCATTCTAACAGGTATGACGTGATATCTTATTGTGGTTTTGATTTGCATTTCCCTGATGATTAGTGATGGCACCTTTTCATGTACCTGTTGGCCATCTCTATGTCTTCTTTGGAAAAATGTGTATTTAGACCTCTGCCCACTTTTTAATTGGTGATGTATATATATTTGCTATTGTGTTGTATGTTTTTCGTGTTGAAAATTTACTTTTCCATTTTGAAAAGTAATTGCTTAAGCTTGGAGCTGCCTGAGGCAATGGATGACACTTGGGGAAAAAAGATTAAAAGGAAAAGTTGGGGAATTAGATGCCCATAGCGACTTTGAAAAAGTCTCCAGAAAGCATGTGTAGGCTATGCACATGTTCAGGAAAAGACCTGAGAAGACCCTCACTTCTCACCTCTGATTGACCTTGAGGCCGCACACAAGCAGGAAGTAAATGCTAAAGCAATGTAGTCAACTGCCTGGCTGAGTGCTGAGGATGTGCCCCAGCACACACAGAAGATCCCATTGACAAAGACTGGGAGCCTTGTTGGTTCCAGGCATTTAAGGAAATTTCTGCTCATTCCATCATTATCTGAAAACTAAGCTAATCAAACAGAGACTTCAGTGGCCACACACAACAAGGAATACACTTTACAGAATTAATTCAGAAAAATGACTACATAAATAAACAACAAGATCAAACCTGGGTGGAGAGAGAATATGATTTCCAGAGTTGTCATGTTATATAATTATAAATGTCCATTGTCAGCAAAAGTATATAACACGTGCAGTGAAAGAAGAGTTTGATCCATACACAGAAATAAACAATAGAAACTATCCTGAGGAAGCCCACACATTGGATTTATTAGACAAAGACTTTAAATCAGCTATTTTATATCTTTTCAATGAATTAAAGGAGATCATCTATAAAGAACCAAAGGAAAGTTCAAGAATGATGTCTCATCAAATACAGAATATCAATAATGAGATATAAATTATAAAAAAGATATATATTCTGGCATAGAAAATTCCAAAAACTGAAAGGAAAACTCACTAGAGTGTTTCAACAGCAGATTTGAGTAGGTGGAAGAATGAAACTGGGAACTTGATCAATCAATGGGATTATCCAGTCTGAAGAACTTAAAAAAAAAGAATGAAGAAAAAGAAATCTCAGAGACCTGTTAGACACCAACACATGCAAAATGGGAGTTCTAGATGGAGCGGAAAGAAAGGTGAAGAAAGAATATTTGAAGATATAATGGTTGGAAACTACCAAATTTGATGAAAAACATTAACCTACACGTCCAAAGTGCTCAGTGAACTACAAGTAGGATAAACTCGAAGAGATCCACATACAGATGCTCATAATTAAACTGTTGGAAGACAAATACAGAGAGAATCTTGAAAATAGTAGGGGAGAACTGACTCATCCCATTCAAAGAATCCTCAATCAGATTAACAGCTGATCTGTGAACAGAAGCAATGAAGGATAGAAGGCAGTGGGATGACATATTCAAAATGCTGAAAGAAAAGACTTTCAACCAAGAATTCTATATCTAGCAAAACTACCTTTTAAAAATGAAGGATGAATTAATACACAATCAACCCTCTGTATCTGTGGGTTTCACATCTGCAGAGTCAACCATCCTCAGATTGAAAATCTCAGATTGAAAACCTCAGGTTGAAAATGAGATTGAAAATCTGAAATAAAATTTCAGAGAGTTCCAAAAAGCAAAACTTGAATTTTCTACATGCTGGCAACTATTTATATAGCATTTACGTTGTATTTACAACCATATGCAGAGCATTTATGTTATATTAGATATTATAAGTAATCTAGCGATGAATTAAAATATCTGGGAAGATGTATGTAGGTTATATGCAAATACTACACCATTTTTTATAAGAGACTTGAGCATCCTTGGATTTTGGTATCTGAGGGTGGTCCTAGAACCAGTTCCCCTGGATATCAAAGGACAACTGCATTCTCAAATTTTAAAACTCTGAGAGAATTCACGTCATATGTCATCAGGTAAATGCAAATTAAAGCAACAGTGAGATACCAATAACACCTATGAAAATGGCCAAAATCCAGAACACCTACAACACCAAATACTGGCAAGGATGCGCCAACAGGAACTCTTATTCATTGCTGGTGGGAATGCAGAATGCTACAACCACTCTGGAAGACAGTTTGGTGATTTCTTATGGAACTAAACATACTCTTACCATAACATCCAGCAATCCCACTCCTTGGCATTAACTCAAAAGAATTGAAAACTTAGGTTCATACAAAAACTTGCACACAGGTGTTTAAAGCAGCCTCATTTAGTATTACTGCCAAAATTTGGAAACAACCAAAATGTCCTTCAGTCAATGAATAGATAAACTGTGGTACATCCAGTCACTGGAATGTTATTCGTCACCAAACAGAAATGAGCCATTAAGCCATGAAAAGGCATAGGAACCTTACATACATATTACTAAGTGAAACGTCAATCTGAAAAGTCTTCATACTGAATGATTCCAACCATATGACTTTCTGGAAAAGGCAAAACTGTAGAGATAATAATATCAGTGGTTTCCAAGAGTCAGGGGAGGGAGTGATGAATAGGCAGAGCACAGAGACTTTTTAGGGCAGTGAAACTACTCTGAATGATACTTAAATGATAGATATGTGTCATTATACATTTGTCCAAACTCATAGAATATACAACGCCAAGAGTGAACCATAATGTAAACTATGGACTTTGGTTGGTAATGATGTGTCTATGTAGGTTCATCGGTTGTAATGATTCTAGCACTTAGGTGGGGGGGGCAGTGTTGATAATGAGGGAGTCTATGTGTGTGGGGGCAGGTAAATCGCTGTACCTTCCCTTCAGTTTTGCCGTGAATCTAAAACTGCTCTAAAAAATAAAGTAAAAAAAAGCTAAGATAACTCTTGCTAGTAAACTTACTTTACAAGAAATACTAAAGGGAATTCTTTAGGTGAAATGAAAGGTCAGTAGACAGTAACTTGTATCCGCATGAATAATAAAGAGCACCAGTAAGGTAACTACTTAGGTAAATATAAAAAACAGTATAAATCTTTGTTTTGTTTATCACTTTTTTTCTTCCTATTTGACTTGAAAGGCAACCCAGTAAAGCAATAACTATAAATACGTGTTGATGTGCATACCATATATAAAGTTTGTGTGGTATAAAGAAAGAGGGGAGAGAAAGCAGAACTATAGAGGAGCAGAGTTTTTGTGTAATATTTATTTAAGTTAATGTCAATCCAAACAGGATTGTAATAAATTGTT
This sequence comes from Delphinus delphis, assembly GCF_949987515.2. Classification (NCBI taxonomy): domain Eukaryota; kingdom Metazoa; phylum Chordata; class Mammalia; order Artiodactyla; family Delphinidae; genus Delphinus; species Delphinus delphis. Next base: position 125,015,354 of record NC_082684.1, on the reverse strand, counting down.
AATTGTAACCCCCAGGAAAAATAGCTCAAAAAATATATGGTAAATGAAATGACAAGGAGATTAAAACGGTAGTCTAGAAGGTTTTTTTTTTTTTTTTTTTTGCAGTACACAGGCCTCTCACTGTTGTGGCCTCTCCCGTTGCAGAGCACAGGCTCCGGATGCGCAGGCTCAGCGGCCATGGCTCATGGGCCCAGCTGCTCCGTGGCATGTGGGATCTTCCCGGACCAGGGCACGAACCCGTGTCCCCTGCATCGTCAGGCGGACTCTCAACCACTGCGCCACCAGGGAAGACCTGGAAGGTTTTGATTTAACACATCAGAAGGCAATAAGAGAGGGATTCAGGTAGAGGGAGCCACATAAGACATTGAAACAAATAGCAAAATGTGAACATAAATCCTCCTTTTATCAGAAATTACATTAAATAGTTAAACATTCCAATTGAAAGACAGAGATTGACAGAATGGGTTAAAAAAAAAGATCTGACTATATGTCTCTACAGGAGTTACTCTTTAGATTCCAAGATGTAAATACACTACCATTTGAATTGCTTTTGCCCTATAGATAAGGTATTGTCTTTCTCTTGCTGTTTCAAAGGTGTTTTCATTGTTTTTAGCTTCTGGAAGTTTGACTCTGATGTATCTTGGTAGGGATTTCTTTTTTTTTTTTTTTTTGGTAGGGATTTCTTTAGATTTATCTTCTTTGGGGTTTGCTCCCTTCTTGAATCTATAGATTGTGTCTCTTATCAAATTTGGGAAGTGTCAGCCATTATTTCTTCATGTACTTTTTTAGTTTCACCTTCTTTTTCATCTAAGACTCCAATTATACAATTATTAGATATTTTAGTCCCATAGGTCCCTGAAGCTATGTTCATTTTTTAGTTTTTTTCTCTGTTTTTCAAATTGGGTAATTTCTATTGTTCTATCTCCCAGTTCACTCATTCTTTGACCATTCTGCTCTTGAGTCCCTCCATTCAGTTATTTAGGTTATTTTGTTTTTCAGTTCTAAAATTTCCATTTGATTCTCCTGTATATCTTCTATTTCTCTGCTGAGACTTCCTATTTTTTCATTTATTTCTATTATGTTTGCAGTTGCTATTTGGAGCATTTTTTGATGTCTGCTTTCAAATCTCTATTGATAATTCTAATGTCTCTTGGTCGTCATCTTGTTGACATCCATTGATTGTCTTTTTTTTTTAAATTCAGTTTTAGATCTTCCTGGCTCTTTTTCTAAGTGATTTTCAGTAGGAACCTAAACACCATACTTATTTTGTTATGAGACTCTGCGTCTTATTTAAAATCTCTGTTTAAATAGGTGGGACCTTGGAAACTCCTCCTGAGGGCAGAGGGGTAGGTGAGACTTATGGCATGAGGTTAGTCAGGGAAGGTTAGGGAAGGTAAGGTAAGGGCAGGTAAGAAGAGGTTAGAGAATGACTCATCCTGGTACTCATGAAATTTCTTGAACTAGATTATAAGATGTCAAGAGGGTACTTCCTTCCCCAGGAATCTCTCCTTATTTCATAACCTAAGCCTCTCTAATAACCTGTATCTATGGAATCCAGGTTAGGGCAAATGCATTACTTCATTAAATTGAACAGAAACTGGTGGTTGTTCTAGATGATAATGAATATAAAAGTAGGTGCAGATTAATTTTGATCTACAAGTGAGACTGTGATCGTCTGTAGTCTGGGGTGAGGAGGTGGGGGGTTGTGGGATAGAAATTCAGCTGTAGCTGTTGTGTAGATATAAGTGCAGGCATCCCCTACATTGCATACTTTCTTCCTGTCTCCCAGCCCCCCCAGAGTTTATAATGAAATATTGTCCCTGACGTGTTAAGTGGCTCACACTTAACCAAAGGAATGACTTGAGAACTTTATGGAAACTATTTAATCACCTGAATTATGAAAAAGTTCCCGAAGTAATTCCCTTCCTGATTTGGTGATAGGAACATTTTTCTTGGTAATTGTTGTCATGTGCTTTATGGCCTGAGTCACTTCATTGTACTTCTCAGAAGCAAAGAGGTCTGTGAATAGTCTGAATTTGGGTTATTTAGCTCCTCATTGTTCCCTGTAAAATAGGAATCCGAATATGCTCTGGATTAGATGGGAAATGGACTTTGGGGCTGGGGAAGGTAGAGGTGTCAAATTTTCCTTTCTGAGTGTTAGAACTCTATGGTGATTAATTGTTGGTGAATTGCCAAATTATTTCTGGGCACCAGTAATTTATTAGCTTCCTACAAGTCTCTAAAAGATAGAGTCTAAAGATCCATAGGGGACTCGTTATTTATAGATTTTACAGAAAAAAAGGATTCTATAAACCCGTTTGGGAAGCACAGGCTTAGTCAGATTCTCCAGGACCTCTTAGAGCCCTTGTGATAAATGGTGTGAGCTAGGAATCTGAGAGAGGCCATGGTAGGTGCTTTCTCTTTGTTGATGTGTATTGTTTGGGCAGTACTCTTAGCCCAACAGGTTTCCAAGGTGACCCTGTCCTGATTTGACAAGGGGAGGACTTTATTTTTTTTAATTTTATTTTATTGAAGTATAGTTGATTTACAGGGTTGTGTTGTGTTAATTTCTCCTGTACAGCAAAGTGATTGTTATAAATATATATTCTTTTTCATATTCCTTTCCATTATGGCATATTACAGGATATTGAATATAGTTCCCTGTGCTATATGGTAGGTCCTTGTTATCTATTTTATATATAGTAGTTTGTATCTGTTAACCCCAATTTCCCAATTTATCCCCCATCCCTGCTATCCCCTTTGATAACCATAAGTTTGTTTTCTGTCTGTGAGTCTGTTTCTGCTTTGTGAATAAGTTCATTTGTATCCTATTTTAGATTCCAGATATAAGTGATATCATATGGTATTTGTCTTTCTCTTTCTGACTTCACTTCGTAGATTTGGTTTTTTAAATACATATTTTATTTTAGGACAGTTTTAGATTTAGGGAAAATTTGCAAAAATTTACTCATTTACCCCACACCCAGTTTCCCTGGTTATTATCATCGTACATTTGTATGCTACCTTTTATTATAATTAATGAACATATATTGATAGATTATTTTAACTCAAGTCCATGCTTTATTAGGATTTTCTTGATTTTTTACTTATTGTCATTTTTCTGTCCTAGGATCCCATCCAGGTACCACATTCCATTTAGTCATCTCTTTAGGCTCCTCTTGGTTGTGACAGTTTCTCAGACTGTCCTTGTTTTTGATGACTTTGACAGTTTTGAAGAGCGCTGGTCAGGCATTTTGTAGAATGTCCCTCCGTTGGGATTTGTTGGATCTTTTCCTCATAGTTAGACTGAGGTAATATGTTTTGGGGAGGAGGACCACAGAGCTAAAAGTACCATCCTCATCCTGTCATATCAAGGGCATATATCGTCAATATGATTTGTCATTGTTGATGTTGACCTTCATCTTATGACTTTAGGTAGGTCAGGCCTCTCCACTGTACAGTTACTTTTCCCCCCCCCCGCCCGTCTATACTGTAGTTTTTGCAAGGAAGTCACTCTGTGCAGCCCACATTTAAGTAGTGGGGAGGTAAGCTCCATCTCCTTAAAAAGTGGAGTATCTACATAAATTATTTGGAGTTCCTCTGCATGAGAGATTTGTCTGTTCTCTCCCTTTTATTTATTCAGTTATTTATTTATGGCAGTGTGGACTCATGGATATTTATCTTATACTCTGGTTATACTTCAATACTACTTTATGGATTTTGTTTCTCAAATTGTTCCAGCTTTGGCCACCTGGGTACTTGTTCTGTTTGTTCCTGTGACCCTTTGATGTACCCTCATCATTGTGAATTTATGTATTTATTTTTTGACCACTTTCTTACTTCCTGGCACTCAAAGATGCTCCAGGTCATCTTGTTTATTTCCTGCCCAACACCTGGAGTCAGCTGTTTCTGAAGGACACCTGATTCTTTTTACTGGAGAATGATTAGGAAACAGAATCTCGGTGCTTGGTGTGTGTGTTCGTTGCTCCTGGGGCATGTTTCTAGGCCCTCTAAATTGACGGAGTAAGGGACAGGTGTATGTATACAGTATGTATACTAATGCATGTATATGCACATATCTATGGTATTTCTATATATAACACTGGAATCTATATTAAGCTAAATGTGAATTTTGCCTTAGGTCTCCAACTCTAATCCATTACCATATAGGTAATTCTAACCTCCTCCCACCCCAGTGGTGAGAAATCTGACTCCCACGATCTTCCACCCACTTACGTAATTGTTCAATTCCAGTATACATGCAGTGGTTTTAGAATTGTTAGGCCAGACCTCTGTGGAGAACAGCTTCATCATCTAGAGTGCAGTGCTAGTGTACGGTGCCTTACAGACTCCCTTATTTTGGAATTTACTTAGGTCAGCACCCTTTTCCTCCAACTCCGTCAGGGAGGTTCATACTTTTGTGATATATTTAGATCCATTTCTCACATTTTGCATTCCATCCTGGATCCTCTGACTTCCTAAATGATCTTCTTTTAAATTTGCATACATTAAGGCTTACTCTTTGTGCTCTACAGTTATATGGGTTTTGACAAATGCTTTATGTCTTGTGCTCACTATTGCAATATCATACAAAATTGTTTCCCTGCTCTAAAAATCCCCTGTGCTCCATCTATTCATCCTTATAACCTCACACACAGCACAACTGATCCATCTGTTTACCATCCCTAGTTTTGCAGTGTCTTATAATTGAAATCATACGGTATGTTGCCTTTTCAGCCTGGCTTCTTTCACTTAGCAGTATATGTTTAAGGTTTATCTATATGTTTCGTGGTTTGATAGCTTATTTCATTTTACCCCTGAATAGTAGTAGTTCATTATAGGGAATGTAACGCAGTTTATCCATTCATCTACCGTAGGACATCTTGGTTGCTTCCAGGTTTTGCCAGTTATGAATAAACTGGCCATAAACATTAACATGAAGGCTTTTGTGTGGATAAAAATTTTCAAACCATTGCGTAAATATCTAGGAGTGCGTTTATCGGATAGTCTGGTGATACTATGTTTAGTTTTATGAGAAACTGCCAAACCGTCTTCCAGACTGGCACACCATTTTGCATTCCCACCAGCAGTAAATGAGAGTTCTTACTGCTCCACATCCTCTCAGCAATTGGTATTGTCAGGTTTTTAGATATTAATCATTCTAATAGGTGTGTGGCAGTATCTCGCTGTTTTAATTTGTAATTCCTTAATGACATGTTGAGCATCTTTTTGTATGCTTTTTTACCATCTGTGTATCTTTGTTGTTCAGGTGTCTGTTCACATCTTTTGCCTATTTTTTAGTTAGGTTGTTTGTTTTCTTCATGTTGACTTTTCTTCCAATATTTCAGATCCAAGTCCTTTATCAGAGATGTTATTTTGAGAAACCATCTCCCAGTCTGTGGTTTGTTTTTTCATTCTGGTAACTGTCTTTCACAGAGCAGTTTTTAAGTTTAATAAAATCCAACCTAGCAATTTTAATGACTTTATTTTTTGCGTGGATCATTGTCCCTTTGGCATTGTATCCAAAAGCTCATCACCAAGCCTCAGATCACACATACGTTATCCTATGTTTTCTTCTAGTTTTACATTTAGTCTTATGATCCATTTTGATTTTATTTCTGTGATAGGTATTAGGTCCATGTCTATTTTTCTAGCTATTTATCCTGCTTGGTGTTCCCTCACTTTCCGGGATATGTGATTTGTGTCTGTCATTAATTTTGGAAAGTTCTCAGCCATTATTACTTCAATTATTCATCTGCTCTGCTCCTTTTTATTTTGGTAACACAACTATATAGAGTTATACATTTTGAAATCATCCCAGAGTTATTAGATGGTCTATTTTTTTCATTCTTTTTCCTTTTTTGCATTTCAGTTTCAAAAGTTTCTATGACATATTTTCAAGCATATTTTCTGCCAGTGAAGGGGCTTCCTAGTGTGTGGAAACTTTTCCTCCTTCACAGCTACCTCCTAGAGGTGCAGGTCCTGTCCATATTCTTTTGTCTCTGTTTTTCCTTTTTTCTTTTGCCCTACCCAGGTACACAGGGAGTTTCTTGCCTTTTGGGAAGTCTGAGGTCTTCTGCCAGCGTTCAGTAGGTGTTCTGTAGGAGTTGTTCCACATGTAGATGTATTTTTGATATATTTGTGGGGAAGAAGATGATCTCCACTTCTTACTCCTCCGCCATCTTGAAGGTTCCCCCTACCCATCTGTTCTTGCATGTTGTTTATTTCTCCTTTAGAGTCCTTTAACATATTGATCATATTATCTTAAATTTAGTGTTTGATAATTTCAACATCTGTGTCATATTACAGTCTTTTTCTGATGCTTGCTTTGTCTCTTCATACTTTTTTTCTTGTCTTTTAGTTGCCTTGTAGTGTTCTGTTATAAATCAGAAATATCCTATAAGGTAATAGAAATTGAAATAAATACACCTTTAATGTGAGAATTTATGTTATTTTGGCTAGTAGTTGGGCTGTAATGTTTGCTGTAGCTTTCTGTGCCAGAGGTTTCAGATTCTTCTAGTGTCTGTTTTTGTCTCCCCTCTTGATTTTGGTCTTCGCTCAGTACCCCTCCTCAGAGAGAGTCTGCAGTTTTTTCAGTGGTTCCCACTGCCCTTATTCTGGAGTGTTAGTGTGGTGGGATGATGTGGGGGAGGGGAAGTGTTCTATAGGTTCTGTAGTGTTAGGGTTAAACCTCAGCCTTTCAGTGGGCCTGTCTGTGCTCCTGGGCTGTGGCCTTTACAAGTGTTTCCCTCCTATGATGGCTTTCGTCCCCTCCTTCGCATGGGATAGAAAGGCTCCAGGGCACTGGTGTGGGAGGAATGGTGGAGATCAAGCTCTGGAAAGGTTGGAGAGTACCCTTTGCTATGGAGAAGGCTTTGGGTGGCCTGTTTCCTAAGTGTTACTCCTTCCATTCCTGTGCCAGAGTTACAAGGGGATCTTTCTTGCATATTTACCTTGAGAACTTGGTGGGGCTCCTGGAGATGAAATCCATGAGAGTGTAGGGTGTCCCCAAGGTTGTGGCTCCCTGGAGGTTTCTTATTCTCACTCAAGTTTATCCTCAGCAAACAGAGACTCATCAAAATGACCATGTGGGTATTACTGCAAGTTTATGGCTCTAGTAGCCTCTGCCCCCGGTAAGCAGATCTTGTCTATGACTCTGTGAATTTGCCTGTTTTCAGATTTCAGTGTGGCACTTTACACTGCAACATCAAGCTCTCATGGGTCCAACCAAAGTCACTGATTTTCAGTATGTTCAGGTTTTTTTTTTCTTGCTATAAGAGCTTAATTGTAAGCTCTTTACATATAGGAGCTGAAAAAAATGATTAAACTTTGATTTGTTTTTGAGTCATATTTATCTTCTTGAGTAACTTGTTGAGCTTCCTTAAACTGAGGATTAGTTCAGCAATTCTGGAAATTTCAGTCATTATTTCTTTAAATTTTCTCCTTCTGAAGCTTTTTTATTTTATTTTTTTAAAGGTTATTTATTTATTTTTGGCTGTGTTGGGTCTTCTTTGCTGCCCGTGGGCTTTCTCTAGTTGCGGCGAGTGGGGGCTACTCTTCACTGTGGTGAGGGGGCTGCTTATTGCAGTGCCTTCTCTTGTTGTGGAGCATGGGCTCTAGGCACGTGGGCTTCAGTAGTTGTGGCACGTGGGCTCAGTAGTTGTAGCTTGCAGGCTCTAGAGCACAGGCTCAGTAGTTGTGGCTCATAGGCTTAGTTGCTCTGTGGCATGTGGGATCTTCCTGGACCAGGGATCGAACCCGTGTCCCCTGCACTGGCAGGCAGATTCTTATTCACTGCACCACCAGTGCCCCTGACAGTGTTCTTTTCGGTTTCTTTGTTTTTGAAGATTTTGTTTTTGAAGATTTCTCTTCCATTTTTGTGAGCTTCCATTTGCATTTAAGAAGATATTTCTGTGATTTTCTCCAGCATTTCTAGGTGTTTGGTAGCAGGACAGTGTTCAGGTCATGGATTTTACTGTTTTGCTAGAACCAGAAGTGTGTCTCCTATGCATGGTCCCAGGACACTTTCTGTTTCCCACGTGCATGTTCTCCATTTCAGCTCAAGTTGTGCCCTCCTTGTGGCATTTCTGTGTCCACGTCCCTAATTGACTTAATCTCTTTGTGTTTTTCCTCTACATACTGTGGTTATCTCATGCCTTGCCTTCATGCCAGTAACTCAGTTTTCAGCTGGGTCTGTTTTGTTCCTTTCTGGCTCTAAGTTATTAGCCATGTAACCTTATTGTTTTGGTTCTCAGTTCATTTGTTTAGCTCTGCAGTCTCCCTTTTATTTCATTCGGTATTTTATAATCTCATATTTGAAATCATGTTTAATTTGATCCAAGGCTTTATTGAGTTATATAGTAGAAAGAATTCATGGGAAGCATGCTTGTCTTAATTGGGCTTTTTTCCAGATTATATTTTGTATTTTAGTTGTGTTTATCTGCTTGCCTTCCTTTCTTCCTTGCATTTTAAATTATTTATGTATTCATTCATTCATTCATTGCCAAACTATGTTTGTGAATCTGTCATTCCAATTTTTTCATCTTGCCCATGCCTTATGAGGGTGTGTCTACTCATAGTTTTTAATTTTCTGTGCTATAATTTTTTTCATATATATTCTTTCCTTTTATGTGATCTTTATTTTTGCTTAATTTATTAAACCAATTAATCTACATTGCTTGTAGAAATATTATAAATGTCAAATAACAAAAAAAGAAAACATTACTGCTTTCACTTCCAGCTCCTGCCTTCTTTCATGTATCTCATCCCTTTCCCTTCCCTTCGACCTTTTGAACCCACCTTGGCACCAGTTCCACATCGAGGGTTGTGTTGAGATCCCCTATCGCTAGCTCCTGTCTTCAGAGGACCTCGTTTTGATGGGACTTCCCACAGCCAGGTTCCCAAGAGAGTTTGTTGGAGAAGCCTGGTGCTGAAGCTCCAGCACTGGTTTCCATGACCCAGGCATTTGTAGAGTCCAGCTCTTGCGTGCAGTTGCTTACCTTGAGTCCTGCCAGAGATAACTTGTTATGTGTGCTGTGTTTGTGAAGGGGATGCTTAGACACTGATTCAGTCAGGATGATGGCTTCAGAATAAAGGGAAATTTATTGTTTCTGTCCAGAGAGAGTTCAGATGAAGCTTGAGTGTTGGTTTACCAGTGTGACTGGAGTCCACCTCTTTCCCCCTCTCTCCTACATCCATAATCCCCTGGCCCCTCCACCCTTCCTCCACTTTCCAGCGCTGCTGACTCAAGACAGAGTCTCTTCTCTGGTTCTGCTCTCATGATCCATGCCCCAGGCTTCGTTCTTCCAGATTTGGGTCCTCTTGGGGGAGACAGGGAGGCTCTTCCTCTAACAGAAGTGGAAAGAAGCCCTTTCAGTCCTAGTAAAAAGTGCACTCTCGAACCCCTTGCCCCTCCCTGGGGAGGCTGGGGCAGACTTTTCACACTGTACTTCCAAAACACAGACTCTGAGCAACCCCCAAATGAGAACAGAGATGGGGCTGGGCCCCTGGGTCCAAGAACCAGGAACGCCTTGTCTTAGGAACACCAAGCCTGCACCAGTGGCTCTCAAACTTCTAAGCTTCTGGACCCCTCTACTCTCATAACAGTTATTGCAGATCCCTGTCCCCCCCCCAAGTTTTTTTTACATGGGTTACATCTATCAATATTTACATGTTTGAAATAAAAACTAAGAAAACATTTTCAAGTCCATGAATTCATTCGAAATAATAACCCCGTGCCTTGTTACCATAACTAATACTTTAAGAAAAACAACTATATTTTCCCAGGAAAAACACATTTAGTGAGAAAAGTAGCACTGTTTTATATATTTGCAAATCTCCTTAATGCCCAGCTTCATAGAAGACAGCTGGATTCTCTGATCCACTTCTGCGGTCAGTCTGCTGCATCGTATGTCACGTGGTCTCTGCAAAGCTCTACCAACCGTTCATGAGTAAATGAGGGTGAAATAGGCTAATAACTTCTCATGATTGTGAAAAAGGTGTGGCTTCACTGATCCTCTGGAAACATCTCAGAAACTCAGAGGTTCCCAGCCTGTAGTTTGAGAATGTCTGTGCTGTACAGATGCCAAAGGGAATCATTTTCTGTGACCATCACCAAAGTGTTTCCTTAGGACATTGGGAGCAGAGTCACCTGGCAGCTGAAACACTGGTGTTGAGCTATGAGATGAGAATAATAATAGTACTGACTTTGCTGTGTGGTTGTCACAAGACTGTAATGAATTTGAAAAAAAAGTGTGTGTGTGTGTGTGTGTGTGTGTGTGTGTGTGTGTGTGTGTATCACATTCAGAAGACTGCAAACTCTATTTAAGGTTTAGCTGTGTTATTTTCAAATATCATTTACTGTTATCCTCTGTAGTGAAAATCATGGGTTGGTTCACCTTTTGCCCATTTTTCTGTTGGATTGTCTGCCTTTTTCTTATTGACTTTTAGGCATTTATTTCTTACGCTGGATATGAGTCTTCTCTCAGCCCTAATATCTCGCTGACTCAGGGAAAATCACAGCCTCTCAATTTATTTTTCTGCCACCGTGGGTGGCAGGGTGGCGGGGACGAGGCTGGGAAGCTGTGGCAGGGGCACTGGGTGCGTGGGATCTGGCTCTGCAGACCTTGCAGGCCCTGGTCACCTGGCTTTGCCCTCAGGGGGCCAGCCCAGGGGTGGACCAGAAGGGTGGCCATCCTCTGTGCTTACAACTCAGGAACTGGTCGATAGGTCGCCTCTTTTTTTAAATGGAAAATAGGTTTATTAAGCATTAAATAATGTTCAGCTAACTTGTTATCCTTGTGGATACATGTTAGGTCCCTTCTAAAGCAGCTGGACAATTGGCAGAAAGGTTCCTCCTTGGGTTGAATTGCACTCTCCTGTCCGAGACCACAGGTCTGCCCAGGTTGCTGGCTCCCTCCCGGAGCCCCTGGGCTTGTGCAGGAGGAAGGAGGAGGGCATGGGGCAGGGCAGGCACTTGGGGGTTGAGTGGGGAGCAAGATCTAGAAGGGTAGGGGTGCACACAGTGGGCGTGAGGGGTCGTGGCTTTGGTGTTGCAGGGTCATAGGAAGTAAAGGTGATGTCTTTTCCTCAGGATCCCATCCCCATCACTCTGGTGAAGTCCTTCTTCCTGTCATCCTCTGAAGGGGCTCTGTTCCTGTCCTCTGTGACTTGTCACCATTTGTAATTATAGGTGTGTCATTGTCGAATTATGTTATCCCACCCTCCACCCATATTTTATATTCCATGAGCTCAGGGACCGTGTCTGTTCAGTTCCCACTGTGCATGTCAGGCTGGCATAATGCAAACAGGAAGTGCTCCAGAAATATTTGTCAAATGAGTGAATGAATGAATACGCAAATGAACACTTGGCTGGACTGTGGGTTGTACAAAGGGCTGTGTGCTGCCCTAAGGACTTGAGACTGGATTATTTGAACAGTACAGCTGGAGGAGGGCAGAGCGCCTGTCTGGAACTGAGCAGAGTTCAGACCCTGTGAGGGCCCTGCCTTCCATCAGCTCAGCTGCTGTAGCCAAAGTACCATAGACTGAGTGGCTTAATGACACGCATTTATTTCTCACAATTCTGGAGGCTGGGGAGTACAGGATCAAGGTACCTGCAGCTTTGATGTCTGGTGAGAGCCTGCTTCCTGGTTCACAGATGGCTGTTTTCTGACTGGGTCTTCACATTGCAGAAGGGGTGAGGGAGCCCTCTGGGGTCCCTTTATTAAGGACAATAATCCTGGTCATGAGGGTGAACCCACCCTCATGACCTAAACACCTTCCAAAGGCCCCATCTCCTAATACCATCCCCATGCAGGGTAGGTTTCAACATAGGAAATTTGGGCAACACAGATATTCAGTCTTTGGGGGGAAGGACATACTTCACAGGGGGGTGGGAAGGAGGTGGGATGCCTTGTCACCATGCAGACTGAGAGCTGAGACTCAGCCAGTGGGTGGCCCTGGGATGGGGGTGGTGTGAGGGGCCCACCTTGGGAACACAGACAGTAGCCTCTCTGCTCTGCTGGTCCTGCAGGGTTTTCCCGCATCTCCGTGGAGGCTCCCCCACCCGCATTGCTGCTCCTTCCGTTGGAGGCTGGCTGCTGCTTTGCGTTGATTACAGTTTGAAATGCCTGCTCAGTCCCATGCTGCCACACACCACAGAAATCTCATTTCCCTCTAATGAGGTTTCAGCTAACATGTTGGAAAGAAGAAAGCCTTTTAATTAGATTGGTCGTAATTGAGCTCCCAAACCACAGAAGCCTTTCTCTCAGAAGATAAAGACATGGATGCAATTAAAAGAAAGCCACGTGAATGGAACACTGGCTAATTTTAAGTTGATTAAAAACAACTCCTTAATAAGTTGAGGCAAGGGACATATGTCCTATAAGAGTTTATCAGTGCTTTCAAATAGTACTGGAGATTGGACTGGAACTAGAGCCCTCTTGCAATTCAGATGCATGGCTCTGTCAGCAACTGTTGTCTCTGCACAGAGGATGGAGAGAGGTTAGCTCCACAGCTTTTTCTGCCAAAACCCCTGGCATGTGTTATTTTGAAAAAGGGGATGTATTTTTCTTGTACAGAATTGGCAGCTTCTTCTGGACACAGCCCCTGGCCTTGGACCCTTGGGACTTGGTCCCCTGTCTTTCCCTAGGCAGCCTGATCCTCTCTGTGAGATTTACACCCACCTTCCTGCCTCCAACTCTCACCTCTCAGAGGCACCCAGGGTGAGCTACTGGGACAGGGGCATTGATGCATCAAAGAATCTCTGCCAGCTTCTTACGCATTCAGCACATTGGTATTTGAAGGAGAAGCAGCATCCATTTCTCACTGTGTCCCTGCCCTGAGACCATGCCCCAGTAGATGGTGTTCTTTCTGCCACTGGGTCTGTTTTTGTGACTGCCATCAGGGAGCCGGCCAGGTAGTTCCTGCTGGAGGGGCTTATGGCCTCAGCCTCTGGGTATCTCAGCATTAATAAGTACTTTCTCCTGGAGAGGGTGAAAATTGCTAATTTACAGAGTCTTTTAGGTGGGAATTGAAGACGAAATAGTGAACAGCATTCTCAGCAGAACTATTGCATGAAATGGGCTTGTTTGTCTCCGTGTGCACTGTGGCTTTTGCTAGGCCCTTTTGGGCTTTTCCAGCCATGCTAAAAAACCGGTTGCATCCCAGGTGGAAAGGCCCCATGTTGACTAGCATCTTCTTTGGGTGTCCAGTGCAGGGGCAAAGCCGCGGTCAATCTGCTCTCTGGAGCTTCCTGAAAAAAATGCAGACTTTGGTGCCCAGCTTGGAACCCACTCTCAGTTTGGAAATGTGGAAAGAGGGGCTGTTGACTCAGATCCAAGTGTGAATGGTTCCTTCATAAAGGAACCACCTTTCTGACCCTTAGTTTGCTCACCTAGACAGGATGTACCCTGCAGGTGTGTGTCGAGGGCCTGGGTGCTGCCAGGCTGATGGAGGATGGGAGGAAAGGCAGGAAGACCCTTGGGGCTCAGGGAGAAATGCGGCCCACTTAGCACAGGTGCCGCACCTGTCACGGGGCGGGGCGGGGACTCCCTTCCCCGGGGGAGGGAAGCCTATTTCAATTTGCTTAAAACTCTATCTATTCTGCTAATAAACTTGACTTTAAAAGATTGGAATCTGCATCCAGTCTTATTTTTTAAGTATACAAATGATAAATAATGTGTAAGGAAAAATAAGATAAACGATTAGCAGGTATCATCTCAGGATGGTGGGGTTGCAGGGTTTTAATTTTCTTCTCTATACTTTTCCATCTTTTGTAAGAGCTCTGTAATGAATGTGTATTACTTCAGCATAAATAGAAAAGCTGTGCTCTGGGGAAATGCAGGAGTATATTTGGAAGTGCTCCATGAATTCTATTTTCCACACACGCCAACCGTCCCAACCATCAGATTGGTATATGAATAAGGGTATCATTTCTTCTTATGTAAATCATATAAACCATATTTTTGACTTTTTTTTTTTCCTTTAAAGGATGAGAAGAACCAAGTGTTGACCACCAACATTTGGCTGCAAATGGTAAGTTGCGACCATGGCTTCCTGCTCTTGCTTCCACGATGCCTGTGCTGGAATCACAGTGAAGGTCCCGTAGGACAAGCCAGGACTGTCCTCCCACCTTCATGTATGCAAACAGTGAACCAGACCACCCCGCCTTTGCATGTCCTGCACTACACCCTGCAAGGCAGAAATATGCACAAGTTATAAGATGCAGGTCTGCATGTGCATGTCCACAGTCTGCACACTAACTGGTCCCTAGGGCTAGGGAGTGTGTGCCCTGCTCCCCCTGGCTCCAGCCATGCACGTCTGAATGCGACAGAGTGACACCTAAGCCAGAGGCCTTCACACTTCCTGCTCCAGTGACACCCGCAAGAATTTTGAGAAGCTGTATTTTTTCATTCATGTATTTTAACCTTGACATCTAAAGTTCTAACCTCAGATTAATTAACTACAAATTATGTTACTTCCATCCAATTGTAAAATGGACGTTTAAAAATAAAACTGTCAGTCTCTATTTTAAATTGAATCTATTTAAATGCCATATAATTGGACGCCCATATCATTAATTAAAAAAAATATACAAACAAGCCCTTCTTTAACTGGTTGATATTTTACATACTCCCATTTTCTCTCTGCACTTATATTTCTATTCCACTTTCCACACAGAATTTTATCCAAATGTGATATAACTTTATGTTTGAAACTCTTTTATTAATCATTCTGCCTTGGTTTTCTCAAATGTAAATATTTACATAAAAATTATTCCTTCAGAAAATAAGTGAAATAATAAATAAGTGAAATAAAAAGAAAATAATAAAAATTATTCCTCCAGAATTTTTCTTCTGGATCGATTTAGGATTATGGTGATTAATGCTACATAATTTCTCAAGGTGACACTTAATTACAAATTTTAATAAATAATTATTAAACATAAAAAATTGGAAATCTACCTCTTTACAAAAGATGGGGCTTTGGAAGAGATCGGTTCAAGGTGGCGGAGTAGAAGGATGTGCTCTCACTCCTTCTTGTGAGAACACCAGAAGCACAACTAACTGCTGAACAGTCATCGACAGGAAGACACTGGAACTCACAAAAAAAGATACCCCACATCCAAAGACAAAGGAGAAGCCACAATGAGATGGTAGGAGGGGCGCAATCACAATAAAATCAAATCCCATAACTGCTGGTTGGGTGACTCACAAACTGGAGAACACTTATACCACAGAAGTCCACCCACTGGAGTGAAGGTTCTGAGCCTCACTTCAGGCTTCCAAACCTGGGCGTCTGGCAAGGGAGGAGGAATTCCTAGAGAATCAGACTTTGAAGGCTAGCGGGATTTGATTGCAGGACTTCAACAGGACTGGGGGAAACAGAGACTACACCCTTGGGGGGCACACACAAAGTAGTGTGTGCGTCGGGACCCACGGAAAGGAGCAGTGACCCCGTAGGAGACTGAACCAGACCTACCTGCTGGTGTTGGAGGGTCTCCTGCAGAGGCAGGGGGGTGGCTCTGTCTCACCATTAGGACAAGGACACTGGCAGCAGAAGTTCTGGGAAGTACTCCTTGGTGTGCACCCTCCCAGAGTCTGCCATTAGCCCCACCAAAGAGCCCGGGTAGGCTCCAGTGTTGGGTCGCCTCAGGCCAAACAACCAGCAAGGAGGGAACCCAGCCCCACCCATCAGAAGACAAGTAGATTAAAGTTCTACTGAGCTCTTCCCACCAGAGAAACAGCCAGCTCTACCCACCACCAGTTCTTCCCATCAGGAAACTTGCACAGGCCTCTTAGATAGCCTCATCCACCAGAGGGCAGACAGCAGAAGCAAGAAGAACTACAGTCCTGCAACCTGTGGAATAAAAACCACATTCACAAAAAGACAGACAAGATAAAAAGGCAGAGGGCTATGTACCCGATGAAGGAACAAGATAAAACCCCAGGAAAACAACTAAATGAAGTGGAGGTAGGCAACCATCCAGAAAAAGAATACAGAATAATGATAGTGAATATGATCCAGGACCTCGGAAAAAGAATGGAGGCAAAGATCGAGAAGATGCAAAAAATATTTAACAAAGATCTAGAAGAATTAAAGAACAAACTAACAGAGATGAACAATAAAATAACTGAAATGAAAAATACACTAGAAGGAATCAATAGCAAAATAACTGAGGCAGAAGAACGGATAAGTGACCTGGAAGACAATATGGTGGAATTCACTGCTACAGAACAGTATAAAGAAAAAAGAATGAAAAGAAATAAAGATGGCCTAAGAGACATCCGGGACAACATTAAACGCAACAACATTCACATTATAGCGGTCGCAGAAGGAGGAGAGAGAGAGAAAGGACCCGAGAAAATATTTGAAGAGATTATAGTCGAAAACTTCCCTAACATGGTAAAGGAAATAGCCACCCAAGTCCAGGAAGCGCAGTGAGTCCCATACAGGATAAACTGAAGGAGAAACACAGCGAGACACATAGTAATCAGATTGGCAAAAATAAAAGGCAAAGAAAAATTATTGAAAGCAGCAAGGGAAAAACAACAAATAACATACATGGGAACTCCCATAAGGTTAACAGCTGATTTCTCAGCAGAAACTCTACAAGCCAGAAGGGAGTGGCATGATCTACTTAAAGTGATGAAAGAGAAGAACCTACAACCATGATTACTCTACCAGGCAAGGATCTCATTCAGATTCTATGGAGAAACCAAAAGCTTTACAGACAAGCAAAAGCTAAGAGAATTCACCACCAAACCAGCTCTACAACAAATGCTAAAGGAACTTCTCTAAGTGGGAAACACAAGAGAAGAAAAGGGCCTAAGAAGCCAAACCCAACACAATTAAGAAAATGGTAATAGGAACATACATATTGATAATTACCTTAAACGTGAATGGATTAAATGCTCCAACCAAAAGACACAGGCTTGCTAAATAGATACAAAAACAAGACCCATATATATGCTGTTTACAAGAGACCCACTTCAGACCTAGGAACACATACAGACTGAAAGTCAGGGGTTGGAAAAAGATATTCCATGCAAGTGGAAATCAAAAGAAAGCTGGAGTAGCTATATTCATATCAGATAAAATAGACTTAAAAATAAAGAATGTTACAAGAGACAAGGAAGGGCACTATATAATGGTCAAGGGATCAATCCAAGAAGAAGATAGAACTTATAAATGTATATGCACCCAACATAAGAGCACCTCAATACATAAGACAACTGCTAACAGCTCTAAAAGAGGGAACCGACAGTAACACACTAATAGTGGGAGACTTTAAAACCTCACTACACCAATGGACAGATCATCCAAACAGAAAATTAATAAGAAAACAGAAGCTTTAAATGACACAATAGACCAGATAGGTTTAATTGATAGTTATAGGACATTCCATCCAAAAACAGCAGACTACACTTTCTTCTCAAGTGCGCATGGAACATTCTCCAGGATAGATCACATCTTGGGTCACAAATCCAGCCTCAGTAAATTTAAGAAAATTGAAATCATGTCAAGCATCTTTTCTGACCACTACGCTATGAGATTAGAAATAAATTACAGGGAAAAAAACGTAAAAAACACAAACACATAGAGACTAAATAATACATTACTAAATAACCAAGAGATCACTGAAGAAATCAAAGAGGAAATCAAAAAATACCTAGAGACAAATGACAATGAAAACATGATGATCCAAAACCTATGGGATGCAGCAAAAGCAGTTCAAAGAGGGAAGTTTATAACTATACAAGCCTACCTTAGGAAACAAGAAAATTTTCAAATAATCTAACTTTACATCTAAAGGAACTAGAGAAGGAAGAACAAACAAAACTCAAAGTTAGCAGAAGGAAAGAAATCATAAAGATCAGAGCAGAAATAAATGAAGTAGAAACAAAGAAAATAGCAAAGATCAGTAAAAGTAAAAGCTGGTTCTTTGAGAAGATAAACAAAATTGATAAACCATTAGCCAGACTCATTAAGAAAACGAGGGAGAGGACTCAAATCAATAAACTTAGAAATGAAAAAGGAGAAGTTACAGCAGACACTGCAGAAATACAAAGCATCCAAAGAGACTACTACAAGCAACCCTATGCCAATAAAATGGACAACCTGGAAGAAATGGATAAATTCTTAGAGAAGTATAACCTTCCAAGACTGAACGAGGAAGAAATAGAAAATATGAACAGACCAAACACAAGTAATGAAGTTGAAACTGTGGTTAAAAATCTTCCAACAAACAAAAGTCCAGGACCAGATGGCTTCACAGGTGAATTCTATCAAACATTTAGAGAAGAGCTAACACCCATCCTTCTCAAACTCTTCCAAAAAATTGCAGAAGAAGGAGCACTCCCAAACTCATTCTATGAGGCCAGCATCACCCTGATACCAAAACCAGGCAAAGATACTACAAAAAAAGAAAATTACAGGCCAATATCACTGATGAATATAGATGCAAAAATCCTCAACAAAATACTAACAGACAGAATCCAACAACACATTAAAAGGATCATACACCATGGTCAAGTGGGATCTATCCCAGGGATGCAAGGATTTTTCAATATACTCAAGTCAATCAATGTGATACACCATATTAACAAATTGAAGAATAAAAACCATATGATCATCTCAATAGATGCAGAAAAAGCTTTAACAAAATTCAACACCCGTTTATGATAAAAGCTCTCCAGAAAGTGGGCGTAGAGGGAACCTACTTCAACATAATAAAGGCCATATATGACAGACCCATAGCAAACATCATTATCAATGGTGAAAAACTAAAAGCATTTCCTGTAAGATCAGGAACAAGACAAGGGTGTCCACTCTCACCACTATTATTCAACATAGTTTCTGGAAGTTGTAGCCATGGCAATCAGAGAAGATAAAGAAATAAAAGGAATACAAATTGGAAAAGAAGTAAAACTGTCACTGTTTTCAGATGACATGGTACTATACATAGAGAATCCTAAAGATGCCACCAGAAAACTACTAGAGCTAATCAATGAATTTGGTAAAGTAGCAGGATACAAAATTAATGCACAGAAGTCTCTTTTATTCCTATACACTAATGATGAAAAATCTGAAAGAGAAATTAAGGGAACACTCCCATTTACCACTGCAACAAAAAAAATAAAATACCTAGGAATAAACCTACCTAGGGTGACAAAAGACCTGTATGCAGAAAACTATAAGATGCTGATGAAAGAAATTAAAGATGATACAAACAGCTGGAGAGATATACCATGTTCTTGGATTGGAAGAATCAATATTGTGAAAATGACTATACTACCCAAAGCAATTTGCAGATTCAATGCCATCCCTATCAAATTACCAACAGCATTTTTTACTGAACTAGAACAAAAAATCTTTAAATTTGTATGGAGACACAAAAGACCCCGAATAGCCAAAGCACTCTTGAGGGAAAAAAACAGAGCTGGAGGAATCAGAGTCCCTGACTTCAGACTATACCACAAAGCTACAGTAATCAAGACAATATGGTACTGGCACAGAAACAGAAATATAGATCAATGGAACAAGATAGAAAGCCCAGAGTTAAACCCAGGCACCTATGGTCAACTAATCTATGACAAAGGAGGCAAGGATATACAATGGCGAAAAGGCAGTCTCTTCAATAAGTGGTGCAGGGAAAACTGGACAGCTACATGTAGAAGACTGAAATTAGAACACTCCCTAACACCATACACCAAAATAAACTCAAAATGGACTTGAGACCTAAATGTAAGACTGGACACTATAAAACTCTTAGAGGAAAACATAGGAAGAACACTCTTTGATATAAATCACAGCAAGATCTTTTTTGATCCACCTCCTAGTGTAATGGGAATAAAAACAAAAATAAACAAATGAGATCTAATGAAACTTCAAAGCTTTTGCACAGCAAAGAAAACCATAAACAAGATGAAAAGACAACCCTCAGAATGGGAGAAAATATTTGCAAACGAATCAACGGAGATAGGATTTATCTCCAAAATATATAAACAACTCATACAGCTCAATGTTAAAGAAATAAACAACCCAATCCAAAAATGGGCAGAAAACCTAAATAGACTTTTCTTCAAAGAATACAAACTGTTGGCCAAACAGCACATGAAAAGCTGCTCAGCATCACTAATTATTAGAGAAATGCAAATCAAAACTACAATGAGGTATCACCTCACAGCAGTTAGAATGGGCATCATCAGAAAATCTACAGACAAGAAATGCTGGAGAGGGTGTGGAGAAAAGGGAACCCTTTTGTACTGTTTGTGGGAATGTAAATTGATATAGCCAGTATGCAGAATAGTATTGAGGTTCCTTAAAAAACTAAAAATAGAATTACCGTATGACCCAGCAATCCCACTACTGGGCATATACCCAGAGAAAACCATAATTCAAAGAGACACATGCCCCCCAATGTTTATTGCAGCTCTGTTTACAATAGCCAGTTCATGGAAGCAACCTCAATGCCCATCAACAGATGAATGGATAAAGGAGAAGTGGTACATATATACAATGGAGTATTACTCAGCCATAAAAAGGAACGAAATTGGGTCATTTGTAGAGACATGGATGGATCTAGAGACTGTCATACAGAGTGAAGTAAGTCAGAAAGAGAAAAACAAATATCGTATATTAATGCATATATGTGGAACCTAGAAAAATGGTACAGATGAACTGGTTTGCAGGGCAGAAACTGAGACACAGATGTAGAGAACAAACGTATGGACACCAAGGGGGGAAAGTGGTGTGGTGGTGGTGGTGGTGATGTGATGACTTGGGAGATTGGGATTGACGTGTATACACTGATGCGTATAAAATGGTTGACTAATAAGAGCCTGCTGTATAAAAAAAGAAAAAAAAAGATGGGGCTTTATTTTAAATTCATTAATGTATTCATAGATGACATTTTTATTGCTAAAACTGAGACATCGATACAGATTTCACTATCAATTCTATAGCTTTTAAAAATAGATGTAGGAACGTATAGTTCAGAATGAAAGGTACTTTGTAACAACAGGTTTACTCAGTTCCTTGAACTTCTTACAGATTACATGCCAAAAACAATGAGTTTTCATCAACGTGTATCAGTGGACAATTTGATTAGTTTCTCCTTCAATTTTGCTGAAAACAAAGAATTTAAAGAATTAAAATGCATCTGACCTTTGAAAGTATTTGTCACCCAAATTTTTAACAAAATTGACATAGACACTGGTATTTTGAATGGACTTTTTCTTGCTTCTTGGGTCAGTGTCCCTAGGTAAGAGTTGAGAAAAGGGAAATAGGTCTTTATTTGTGAAGTGGGAGGGGGATACTTCAACATGGAGGCAAAGGATGCTCCCAGGCAATTCTTGGGCAGGTGAGTTTTAGTTGGCTACACGTGGACATTGAGGGATAGAAAACAGAAAATGGATTTACTTCACACTGTCTGCTGTTTGTCCCAGGGGTACCCTTAGCTACGTCTCAGACCCCTTGCAGAACTTTCCTGTAGTGAATAAAGTAGGAACCTTTGAGAGTCTCCCTTGCAGGATTTAAAGCAACGTTCTTCAGTGTGTGGATCCCACCTGCACACCTGTGCCCGCCGACTCCAGCTTCCCTCCTTTTGCCAGGGGTACAGGGTCTGTGTTCCCCTGGAAGCCAGCCCTTCCTCAGTGGGCTTGGCTCTGTCTCCTGGCACCTGCTGAGAGCTGGGCTTTCACAACTACCCCTATCGCCTGGAGCATCATAATAGTGTCTGTGAGCCACCCATTAGCATACAGACATGATGCAGTCTGTCCCCATAAATCCGTCCGGTGACTTCCTGGTTCCTCTTAACCTTTATGGCAAGGCTCCCCTGAGCAGTGACCCCTGCCCTACTGTCCTCAATCTCTCCACTTGCATTCTCACTTAAACTCACCTTCATCTGGCTGTGTGTAAGCAAAGCACTAACCCCCAGGTTACTACATATTATGAGTAATGTTTTTACCCAGTTTATTTTGATGAGAATTTTCAACTATACCAAGAAGTTGAATTCATAGCACGCACCCATATACCTGCCTCCTGGATTCTATAATTAGCATTTTACTATACTTGCTTTACCCCATATCTGGGAATCTATTCATCTAGTTTATTTTTAAATGCAGCTCAAAGTAGAATAGTGGACAGTGGTGCCCTTTTACCCACATATTTCATGGAGATCTCAAGAGTTCAGAGGGGTTTTTTTCTTTCTTTCAAGGTAAAGTATTTGCATACAATGCAATGCACAGATTCTAAGAGTGTATCTGTCAATAAATTGCCAGTAATGCCTTCAGGTCTGCAGCCCCCGCCCCCATCCCCTGCATTCAGGACTGTCATGTAAGGTATAGCTCTGGGAATCCTGGGGCATAATGCAAATGTTTCCTTTTTTACATAAAACTGCTTGTTTCCCAAGCCCTCTAAAGTGCAGAGCTGCTGTGGACAATTTTCTCATGGAGAGAGAGAGACACTGAATTTGCCTCTGGCATGTCAGGTCACGTTTCCCTGAGTCTCTGTTTCTTAGCCCTCAGTAAGTGATTGATCTTCAGCAATGTATATTATTTGGTGATTTTTACAAGGGTGTTGGTTTCCAGGAAAAATGTAACTGGATTATTACTTACTGCATTGAGTTCAGGTTCTCCATAAATAAACATCCTTGCTTTGGAAGATGTCACCAGAGGCCTCTAAATTTCTTTCAAGCACAGTGTATTTCTAATTAAGACTTGCATTTGCAGAGGCACCTGCAGCTTCATTTGTTTTAAAACTCACTTTTTAATCTCATGTACCTATTCAACTAATCTTTTCAAGCACCTGCTTTGTGGAAAGCATTGAACTAGGCCACGTAAGGGGGGGCCCAGAAAAGGATGAGACCCAGTTTCTACTTGCAAACCATTTCCAATCCGGCTGTGTAATTTACGCTCTAAAGAAGATTCAAATATCAAGACCAAGTACCTCCCTAGAGAATTGGCGGGAGGCAGGCTAGCTGTGTAGACCGTGGAATTGGCAGGTGGGAGAAATCTCTGCTTTACAGAAACGGGAGGGAGAGGAGGAAAGGCACAAACTCTTCTGAATGTGATGATCAGGGAGCCCGGGTGTCTCTAGGTGTGACCTTGCTAATTAGTGCTTCTTTCCAGGTGGAAAACAAGTTGGGTGCCTTCATAGCGCATGTCCTTATAAAGCTGGGTGGCACATTTATCTGGCACCTGTAGCTCATGGAGCAGTTGTAACAGTAGCTCCCAGCAGAATTTTAAGGAATCACAAGTATCTTGGATTTAGAGCAGACCTTAAAAGTTATCTAACCTCTGCCCTACCCAGTGTTTCCATCTGGAAAGCCATGGCATTCCTATTGTGGCCATAGCATGGCCAATGGGGAACTCAGATGTCACCCCGACAAGGCTTGGGAGCTGCCCCAGAGCCATGTGTAAGACGACCACCTTGATTCCTGCTCTTTGTGTTCTCCCAACTGGTGACCAGCCTCGCCTGCCCCAGCTATGGGGACAGACAAGAAGTGAGGCTCCATGCTGAAGATGGTCAAGGCCAGAGTCCCCAGGGAGGGAGGGCAGAAATGTGGACAGGAGGGGACAGAGGACCCAGGAAATTGCTCTCAGCAACTGGTTTTTCTCTCCTCTCATTTCATGTTGCTGAATTCCTGTTCTGAAAACCTGAATCCACATTATCTTTTCTCTAGGTATTTCAACTCTGAGGTCAATATTATACAAATGATGGATTTTCTATACATTCAAAAAGAGAAAGAGAAAACATTCTCTTTGACCTACAGTTTGTTGATTGTGTTTTCCTTTCTCTTACCTGCCCTTGATTTGTAGGACTTTCCAGTTATTTAGATAACCTGAAGGAAGAGAACGTGTCTGATCTTTCTGTTTACCTCTATATTCACAGGAGGAGGAAGCAGTTAGTGTATTTTCTCGGCAGATTAGTTTTATCATTTGGGGAGGCCTGTCAGACATAATCTGATTTAATCTACGAGAAGCCATTTCAGTTTCTAAAGAGACATTTGAGCCATCCAGAGACTTGTAGTTGCTTTAAAAAAAAAAATCTGTTGTCTTTAATTTTGGAATTTTGACCATTCTTCTGGTTTCAGGTTTCCCATCCTTCTTATGCTTATTTTTTACCTCCTAATTCTAATGATGGATTAGATTCTAAACCATATTTATTTCTAAAATGCTTACCTTCTTCATTTCTGCATTCTTTATCACTTTTCTCTGACAAATAGAAATGCCATACGTTATGCTCATAGATGAGATGTCGGTGGCTTGCTTAGGGCCATAAGAGTAACCCACGGTTAAGGGTGGTGTTTCAATCACTGTGTCCCACTGAGAGAAGAAAGTTTTAGGGCAGAAGGAAGGAGGAGGCCCACTCTCTTCCTCTGAGATCAAAACAGTTGACGGAAAGAATGTTCAGAGCATGTGTGTGTGAGGTGTTTCCTGACACCAGGCACTTGGCGTCTGCCCATCCAATAGCTGGTTCTGTGATTCTCGGGACTCGACCTTGGTGTCCAGCAGTTCAGTTTTATTGAGTTAGCGTGCAGTCCCTCGAGGTAAGGACTCAGTCCCACAAACTGCCCCCACTTGAGACACAAACTGCAGATGGGGGAGCCAGGCAACCCACACTTCTGTCCAGCTGAGTTCAAATTGGACGTTCCCACCACACCCCGCTTGGGTACAGTATTTTCCTAGAACAGCTCCTGGAACTCAAGAGAAACCTTCATCTATGTTTCCAATTTATTATAAAGGATGCAGCTCATGCACAGCTGAGGGAGGAGATGCCAGGGCAGGTATGAGGCGAGAAGTGGAACTTCTGTCTCCCCACCCCAGCCACTGTGTCCCTGCACCATGATGTGGTCACCAGCCTTGTTTTCTTTTGTCCTGCTCCAACAGCATCATTTGTTTATTTATTTATTATTAATTTTTATTGGAGTATAGTTGCTTTACAATATCAGCCTTATTGTTCAGAGTTTCGTAACCCAGTCTCCAGCCTCTCTTCTCTTCCCAGAGATAGGGGTGGGGTGGGGATAAGGGTTCCCACCCTCTAATGCAGGGTTGATCTTTCCGGTGACCAGAGGCATTCTGCTGACCTGAGGCTGACTAGGGGCCCCACCCTAAGCCAACTCATTAGTATAAAAAATATGCTTAAAAGACATCTGATCACTCAGGAAGTTCCCAGGGTTTTAGGAGCTCTGTGCCAGGAACCAAGGAAAAAGACCAAATATATTTATTATACCATACTGTATTTTTTTTAAATGAAGTAAACTTTCCCTTCTCTTTCATTCACTTGCTCTCACTCTCTGCTTTCTTTCTTTCTTGCATTAAATATTTCCATGCAAGTGTGCACACACACATTTAAAAAGAGTTTCCTGTGGGCCCAAGGCAGGTTGTAATAGGGCCAGTTCTCAGACCCCTGAAAGAGTGGGATTCTTACTGTGCATCTTAGATCAAGGGCCCCTTCCTCCCCTGCGTTTCCCCTTAAGCATCCCATGTAATCGTATCTTGATGACTTAACGAGGAGGAATCACACAGAAATAGGGAGAGAATGCAAAGTGCAGCCTCTTCTGACGGGAAGCTCTGGGAGGGTTGGCGTTTCTAGGTTCATGCCTGTTTCCAGGTGCCCACGTGTGGAAGCTGTGCCAGCTGCTGTCTGTGCACAGATTTTGCTCAGTGCCTCTGCCTTCCCGGGCCTTGCAATCTGAGTGGGCAGTCAGTACTTTGGAGGATAGAAACTCCCCCCCCTCCACTTGTTTATGGGCCCCTTTCCGCATCCATTCTTTTTTTTTTTTTTTTTTCGGTACGCGGACCTCTCACTGTTGTGGCCTCTCCTGTTGCGGAGCACAGGCTCCAGACACACAGGCCCAGCGGCCATGGCTCACAGGCCCAGCCGCTCCGCGGCACGTGGGATCTTCCCGGACTGGGGCACGAACCCGTGTTTCCTGCATCGGCAGGCGGACTCTCAACCACTGCACCACCAGGGAAGCCCCTCCACATCCATTCTTAAGAAATCTTCATGCAAATCCAGGACAACGCAGCACCAAGGTTCCTGCTCTATCCACCTCCTGACACTGAGCTGGCCCTTGCTCTCTCCACCTTTGGCTGCAGCTCAGTTATTACAGCTCTCATGTCCTCTGAGATTTTGTGAAAGGGAGGGTTCCCTCTTCCTTTTAAAGCCATCATGTATCACGTGCCTCCCAGGGCCATGTGACTTACCTGCTGTGACACTATCTCATTGCATCCTTACAGCGCCTGATGAGGTGTGACACATACGCGCAAACTGCAGCACAGAGAGGGTGGTTTACCTGCTAGAGCTCAGTTCTTCTCTGCCGGAGCCTTGGTACAAACCCGCCTGTCTGATTCCAAAGCTCCCGGTAGCCCCCCTTTCTGCCGTGAGGGTGAGAGAGACCCAGCTTGGCTTTGGACTAAGGAAGAGCCCCAGAAGGGCAGTGCCTTCAGGGATGATGAGCAGCCCACCCTGTTGGGGTGCAGAATCTGCCTGTGCAGACAGATTGGATGGGAAGAACCAACCACGGTAGAGCCCAGGAGTCACCCAGCTTGCCGTTCTGAATCCTGATCCAGTGACCAACAAAAAATATATCACTTCTCTGGGCCTCAGATTTCTCTTGTAAATAGGAATAGTAATGCTGGCATCCTGGCATCCTGGTGAGCATGGTACACATAGCAGACACTGAGTGAGCAGGATGGCCGGGATACATGTCCTGGGGCACAGGGAGCTGGGGAGACGGGAGGGGTGAGGAATTGCCAGGGAGGCTTCCTGCAGCTCAGATCAGGTACCCCTAGGAGAGGTTTGAGTTTGACCAACAGAGTGCTCCCTCTTCCCTGCTTCCCCTTGCCCTGTGGCCATCATTTCAGCAGGCAGAGGAGATGGGTGTCTGCCTGCCACACCTAGCTTCCTGGGCAGTTCTTGGGGCCCTGGGGCCCTGAGCAGCATGGTGGGGAAGGTGACAGTGTAAGGCTCTGTGATAATCAGCTGCCAGAGAAGCATCCCAGGGCTGGATATGAAGACTTGGTCAGGAAAGCACAGATGTTGGGCACATGAAGGCTTATGCCCAGAGCAAGGGAGAGGAAAGAAGGGAGCGCTGGGCAAATGGGGCAGAGTTGGAGCTGCTGGAGCGGACACAGCATGGCTGGTACCCAGGCCTTCCTGCAAAACCGCTCGAACAGGTCTGGCTCTTTCTGGGTGCTGTGCTGTCCTGTCACAGCAGGGTGAGGGTGGGAGAGACCCTCCCCAGCTGCACATGTCTAATTAGAAACATCGGCCTGGTGGGTCTCTATCCTAAATGCCCCAGATGATACTTCAGCACGTTAGGTAGCAATACACCCTCCTTTCCATGGTCCATGGCTGTGAAATGCTGTTACTTGCCTGCATATTCCTTCTTGCCTGACTTCAGGTAGACCCAGAACTGGGATGCTTGCCTGCCCTTTCCAGAGGATGGTGGGATCTCTGGGACATGCCCTTTGACCCTTGCTGCAAGTTTCAGTAGCTCTAGACCCACAGCCCCTTGGCTGCAATTCTCAAATCTCAGCAACTCTGAACATGACAGGATTTTTGGTTTGTTTGTTTGTTTTTATAACTTTACATCAAACTGATATTGATATGCATTTATTTTCTCAGTAAAAATATGCATGTTTTGCTGCAGAAATAATGATTGATTATAGGGAGTTGTCCCTGGACCAGCTTGGGGTGTTGCATCACATACCCTTTTAATCTGAGAAAGTTTGAGCTCCAGAGCAGGTGGCCCCAGGGGGACTGAATACAGGATGGGGGCCTTTACTGGGTCTGCTCTGATTATGCACACCTGTAGGAGCTGATGAGTCCAAACCCAGCAGCCCTGCGGTCCTGGCTGGGTGGTGCTGGTTGTCCAGCAGTGCAGGTGGGGTCCTACCTGGGCAGTCTTTACAGAGCTAGTGGACCCCAGGTAGCTCTGGGGTGCATAGTCCTGGCGCGGAGGACCCCAGACATGGGCCTTCATCTCACAAAGACCCCTCAAGAGCCAATTTCAGGCCTAGCCCCAAAGAGATGCACCTGTGTTCACGTGTTTATAAATATTTCCTGTACCCCCATGTGCTGATTCATTGTTTTACTGCCAACACCCATGTTTGCATTTTTGAGTTGTGGTGTCAGAAGCACTATTCCTACATGAAAATAATAATTCAAATCCAAAAACAGTGCCTTAGAAATTTCTGAGAGGTACCCCCGCAGCTGCACGAAGTTGTTTCATGGAAATAAATATTCTTCATTTTTCCAGCTTGGTTCTTGTTCTAATTGAAATAATGAATTTATTTGTCCAAAGTGTCTTTACAGTGGAAAACTTTGAAGGCAAGACAGTTCTTTATTTGGCTAGGAAAAAACCCATCTGCTATGGGAGGGGAAGGCTTGGGGGCATTCAGTGAACTGGAATTAACTTTAATGCTACCTTCTGACTGTGGTCATGGTGACAGCAGGATCTTAAATGTGATTTTTTTGCTATTCATGGTCATTTTGTAAGGGGTTATTTAATTCCCAGTTTCCATATATTTTACAGATAGCAACTCAATTATGTAAATAAGTGCCTGGAACTCTTTTTGGTTTTGAACTTATCTAATAATCTCTTATAAGATATATTAGCAGGCAAGGAAGCAAAGTGCTGCTAATGGCGCCCTCTGTGTTTGTCAGTCTTGGATGGATCACTATTTACAGTGGAATATGTCAGAGTATCCAGGCGTGAAGACGGTTCGTTTCCCAGATGGCCAGATTTGGAAGCCAGACATTCTCCTCTACAACAGGTAAGCACAGTGGACAAAGGAGAAAAATGAGTTTATTTTTGGACGTGTTTAACAATCAAATATATTTGAGTGTTTTATAGCAGTGCCAGTACATTATCTGTAACTTGGGACTGTGGATCCCCACGAGGCTTTGTAGGAAGCAGCTCTGTCCCATGTCCAGCGTTCTCTGTCCTGGCACGCAGGCCTGCAGCACCCAGCACACTGCCCCCGACGGCCATGTCCACAGGGCTGTGCATTACAGGTGTGTAGGTACTTGTGTGCATGTTGGCACTGAGACATTTTTGCTTGTGGCCATACCTTTGCCCCTGAATGACAGCAGTTACAGTCACAGCATGAGAAGTTGCTGGTCAACGGGACGCATGGCTGGGGTCCACTTTCTGGGACCCAGATCCTCATTTGATGCAGTGTCCTTTGGGCATTGGGAGAGCCCTGTGGGGCAGCTGAGCACAGGAGACTGTCATCTCTAGCCACACTCAGAAGCTTGTACCTGACAGAAGACAGACAGATAGCAGTCATGTTCTAATAAATGTAGTCCTTCTCCTGAGGTCAGGAAAGGAAGGATTCATTAGTCATCCAAAGCTGTCTGATTTGTAGAGTGGAAGCCCAGAAGGCAGATATCCAGGTAGGGTAAATTTCTAGAAGCATTAAATTATTTGCTAAACTACATAGTCACAAAAGGGAACCCAGCGCCTTTCTTTCTAATAAGGCTTGGGATGGGATAACCAGCTTAATATACAAGAAAGATATTTCCTAGTGATGGCTGCTGCCTCTGGTCCCACCTGGACAAGAAGGAAGCCGAGTACCTTCCTGACTCAGGAAACAGTGCCGCCATCGGCCACTGCCCACGGTCATCCCCCCGGGACCAGCTGATGTGTTTGTCCTGCACTGGCTCCTTCCAGAAGGCTGGGTATTCCAAGTCTTGTTTTCCCTTTTAATTGTTTTTCTTTCTTACTGACATCACATTTCATTTGAATCCTTGGGCCTGTCTCTAGAAGACTACACCTCTTCTGATTTGCTGCCACTCTTCAGTTTCTTAAATTAGTTCAGGCAGCTGAGCTTTGAAAGATGTCTCAGGTCAGAGTAAGTGATCCCAACTGAGTAGAAGCACAGGAGTCCCCATGCTTTCTCCTTGGCTCATCTGTTTCCTGGGGGTGGCTATGTTAGTTGCCCAGGGCTGCTAGAACAAAATACCGCAGACTGGATGACTTAAACAACAGAAATTTATTTTCTCAGAGAAATTCATTTTCTCTTGGAGGCTGGAAGTCCCAGATGCAGGTGTCTGCAGGGTTGGTTTCTCCTGAGGCCTCTCTCCTTGGCTTGCAGATGGCCACCTTCTCCCTATGTCCTCACAAGGTCTTCCCTCTGTGTGTGTCTGTGTCCTCATCTCTTCTTATAAAGACATTAGTCATGTTGGATTAGGGCCTATTCTAGTGACCTCATTTTAACTTAGTTACCTCTTTAAAGACTATCTCCAAATACAGTTTCGCTCAGAGATACTTGGGCATGTGGATTAGGACTTCAACCGATGACTTTTGGGGGAACACAATTCGGCCTATTACAGGGGCATTGCCGTTGACTGCTTAAGGACAAAGGGTTAGGATTGAACAAGTCTAGGTGTAAATCTTAACCATAATGTTTACTATGTCTGTAAGTCTCAGATTCCTCCTTTGCCCGGTGGGGGAAATGCCAGCCTCGCAGAGTTTGGAAGGATGACTGCAGATGTACGTGGCATGCTTGGGTGGTACTTGGCAAAGAGTAAACATTCACTAATGGCAGTCGTGTGCTCACAGGCCTGATGATGAGGATTTCTGCTTCAAGTAAGACGGGTTTGACAATTTAAAAAAGAAATACCAATAATGTTTTCCATTATTCTCAATTCAGTTTTTTTATCTGAAATCAAGAATAAATATGATAAAATGGTAGAATCTTAAGAATGAGGCTTTAAGAGATGGGTCTTATGGCTTATCTGTAAGACCTTAAACCCCAATAAATAAAATGTTTGGAGTTCTGGGGCTTCCCTGGTGGCACAGTGGTTGAGAGTCCGCCTGCCAATGCAGGGGACACAGGTTCATGCCCCGGTCCGGGAAGACCCCACATGCCGCAGAGCGGCTGGGCCCGCGAGCCATGGCCGCTGAGCCTGCATGTCCAGAGCCTGTGC
This sequence comes from Delphinus delphis, assembly GCF_949987515.2. NCBI lineage: Eukaryota > Metazoa > Chordata > Mammalia > Artiodactyla > Delphinidae > Delphinus > Delphinus delphis. The sequence goes on along the minus strand of NC_082684.1, from coordinate 124,984,409 downwards.
TCCGCAATGGGAGAGGGCACAGCAGTGAGAGGCCCGCGTACCAAAAAAAAAAAAAAAAAAAAAAAAATGTTTGGAGTTCCTAATATTTTGGCTAATGAAGAGTTACCAAGTATTCTATACATACCTGAATTTCAAGGAGCAAAGATACAGCGGTCTCCGTCTGATGGATGACACCTGGGACCCGGCCCCCAGGAATAATGCTTCCCCTTCTTCCTCTCCTGTATCCCCTGAAGCTCCAAATAGCCATCATCCTCCTGCCTCTCAGTCCCGTTTCCCTGTTGAATGAGTCTGCCAGCCTCTGCCACGGGATCTGTAGAGGCTGCCTCCTCTTCTGCGTTAGTTTTCTTCCGAGAAACGAGATATAGGATTTTTTACCTGAAGTAACTGCTAACTATATGGCTGCGCGGCCACGTGAGCACAGCGAGGGCTAAGCAGGTTACGGAAGATATTGAAGCCAGTCGTAGACATGGCGCCAGTTATCTTTTGCTGCTTAACAAATTAACAACTGACCCTGAGCTTAGTGGCTTAAGGAAAAAACACAGCGCAGATAATTTCTCGCCATGCTGTGGACTGGCTGGGCCCGCGTGGCTGCTTGTCTGCTCCGTGAGATGCTGGCGGAAGGCAATGGGCCGGGGCTCAGATGAGCTGGGATGTGGGGATGCACCGCCAGGGCTGGCAGTGGTGGTGATGGTGCCGTGGGTGGGGGCTCAGCCGGGGCTGCACCTGTGCCAGCTCGGCTGTCTCCTCCCTCCCTGAAGGTCTTCCACGTGGCCTGGCAACACAGGAGAGGCAGGAAGTGGGGGCTCCGGGGCCCTTAGGGACTGAGCGTGAGAAACCAGTCAGCCCTTTACCTGGTGGTCCTGTTGGGCAGAGTAGATCTGGGCGCAGCCTGGAGGAGGGAGGAGAAATCAGCTGTTCCCTTATCCAGGGCACCAGGGAGGGAGGCGGGGAGGCTGCCCTGGGGAGACCAGCTGTCCAGGCTGAGAGGAGACAGTGATGACACAGGAAGGTCAGAGTAAAGACTGGGAGGATTGGAAGGACCAAAACAGATGCGCATAATGAAGGAGCACTCAGCTCAGGGCACCCTGTGGGGCTAGGAGGAGGGGGAGACGCAGGGTGACACCGTTATCCCTGCCTCCATGGGCTAGCCTCCCTCCGCTGCCACTCCTCCTGCCGCAGTTGTGTGTGGGCCCCCCGCCACCCCCAACCCCACAGCCTCCTCTTCCACCTGCTGTCCATCAGCTCAGGGATGTGCCCCGACTCCCACTGTTTACACGTGCCCCCTCTCGGCATGGGACAGTCACCCTTCTCTGCCCCCAGACCTCAACTCGACACCCCTTTGGCTCCAGACACCTCTCTCTGTCACCTGATCTCCTAGAAGGGCGTTCCTGTGCCCAGTAGCACGCAGGTTCTGCCCCCTCTCCTGGGCACCTGGAAAGCACCTGACTAATATTTGTGCACAGATGAGATGGAAGCACGGAGGGAGGACCCAGGTGTGAGGAGGAGCAAAGGGGATGATGCCAGTGCCGCTAAGGACAGCAAAGGGAAGAAAGGAAGGAGAGAAATCATATTGGCAGCCTGGAAAATGTGAGACTGGGTGACTGAGTCCAGAAACTGACACAGGAAGTAGCAAAAACAGGCCTGAATTCAGTAAGATCCTAACCTTCCGATACTATTCTGTTATGGAGGATTTTGAGAGATGTTGAACTTGATGCTTTCCACCAGCCAGAGGGTCTCAGAATAGTACGTTTCCTCAGTGGGTGCATGTGATAGTTCATTATGTGTGTGTGATGGGGCTGGGCGTGCTTCCTTGAGGAGGGGACGTGCCGTCCTTCTGTGTGAGCCGTGGTTTGGAAGAGAGCATTGATTCAGGTCAGGGGGAAACATCACCAACATGTATGTTACATTTCGGCTTCTATTCCAGCTCAATTTTGTAGTCCAAGTGCGAGCCCCACGTGGTTTTTGAGATAGAATACATTTCCTGTGCTTTGAAGAGGCTGGGTCACTGCAAAACAGCCATCTCTGCATCATTTCTGGGATGCACTGCTTTAGTTCCCTGAGGGATGGTGAACAAGTTACCACTGCTGGCCAGCTGCCTGGGTGGCTCTGAGGAGAGGACGGGCACTGATACAACCATCCCTGCTAGATGCTGAGCCCAGTGGTTTCTTGGTTACTTTGTTCTGCTTTACTTTAAGCTTGCAGTTCAAGGATTTGTCTGAACACAGTCTTGCTCAAAGTGAGTAGCAACTGTGGATGGCTTGTTACGATTTCCTCCCCTTTTTTGGTTTTTATCTTCTGTATGATTACGCTTATTGATGTTCTAGAATAGGGGATACAAATCAATAAAATGGTTGCCTCTAGGAGGGACATTTGACTGGAAAGGGGCATGAGGGAACTTTCTGAGATAATGGGAGTGTCTGTATCTTGACTTCATGGCGATTATGGTCACATGAATGTAATCTGCATCAAAATTCAATGAACCAGGACCTCCCTGGCGGCGCAGTGGTTAAGAATCCGCCTGCCAGTGCAGGGGACATTGATTCGATCCCTGGGCCAGGAAGGTCCCACATGCCGCAGAACACCTAAACCTGCGTGCCACAACTACTGAGCCTGCACTCTAGAGCCTGCGAGCCACAACTGCTGAAGCCTGCGTGCCTAGAACCCATGCTCTGCAACAAGAGAAACCACCGCAATGAGAAGCCCGTGCACTGCAACGAAGAGTAGCCCCCACTCGCCACAACTAGGGAAAGCCCACGCACAGCAACGAAGACCCAACACAGCCAAAAAAAAAAAAAAAAAATTCAGTGAACCACACACCAAAAATCTGTGCTTTCTTCTTGTAAATTATAGATCAATTTGAAACGTGTAATAGGTTGAATAGCAGATGGTTCACAAATAAAGAGAAGATCAGTGAACTGGAAGGCACATTTAAGTCATTTACACAGAATGTAGCAAAGGGATGCAAAAAGATGAAAAGAGAAATGTCATGACTTGGAGAATAGAGTGAGATGTCCTTAAAATGTTTAATTGGAGTCCAAGATAGAACTAATAGAGAAAATGAGGGAAAAGCAGTGTTTAAAGAAATAATGGCTGGGAATTTTCCAGAAATTATAAAAAATACGAACCATCAGGTAAAGGAACCCCAACCAATCCTAACTGGGACAAATGGTGTTTATTGCAGTCCCTGTCTTTGCAGAACAAATCATTCCAAAATTTAAAATAAGAATCCTTGTGACTTCCCCCCCTCAATGTGGGTCAGGGATTTGGGGAGGGGTCCAGCCCGGTGCTCTGACTCCAGGTCTCGTGAAGTTTCAGCCCAGTGCTGGCTGGGGCAGCAGTCAGCGAGGAGCCTGACTGGGGCATCCCAACAACCCAGATGGCTGGCAAATTGATTTTGGCCCTCAGTTGGGAGCCTTAATTCTTTTTTTTTGCGGTATGCGGGCCTCTCACTGTTGTGGCCTCTCCCGTTGCGGAGCACAGGCTCTGGACACGCAGGCTCAGCGTCCATGGCTCACGGGCCCAGCCGCTCCGCGGCATGTGGGATCTTCCCGGACCGGGGCACGAACCCATGTCCCCTGCATCGGCAGGCGGACTCTCAACCACTGCGCCACCAGGGAAGCCCGGGAGCCTTAATTCTTATGCACATGGGCTTCTTAATGGATTGCATGTCCTCCTGGTGTGGTGGCTGGCTTCCCTCAGAATGAGTCATGCAAGAGACTGACCAAGGGAAAAGCTACAATGCCTGTGGGCGGAATGAAAGGCCTGGCTGGTATCAGCATCGCTTTTCAGAGGAAAGCCTGAGCTCCAGCAATGTCTTGGCCACTCCTGCACTGTGCAACCATGGGCGGCTGCCTCAGCCTCTCCAGGCTTCTCAGTTCTTGAGCTGTTTCTTCAGAAAATCCCATGACAATAATGGAAGCTTTGTTGATGAAGGTAATTTGCTGATGTTTTTGTTGGCTCTGTATTTTTAGGACAGCGAGGGGTGTCAACCATCTCTTTCTCACAGGCTGTGCAAAACCACATTTGCACGTCTGCAGGCACCTGTCTGGCTCTGAGGCTGCAGGCTTCTGGCTCTAGCCCTCTTTCTGTCACATGTTCCCTGACCCTGTGGCTGATGGCAGACCCTGGGGAGAGGGCAGTGCGTGCAGTGTGATCCAGCCCAAGAGGGCTTGTAATTGTGCTGATCAGTGAAATAGAATTTATTCTCTTCCCAAGTGTCTTAAATTCCCTTAGAAATCAAGACAAGGATTCAAGTGCACATTGTCTGAGAGAGGACGTGAGACCAGGGAGGGAGGGAAACCAATATAGGATGCGTCAAAAAGCTACTGCTGTGGGCAACAGGGCCCATTCCCACCGGGGACGTCTGGGATGTTTATCTGCCAACTGCCTTCTGTCCTAGATTGACAGCTGCTTCCAGGGGTATCATTCTGTTTGCCTGTCCCATGCACAAACCAGAGCCTCGGTCAGGGCTGCCGATTCTTGGCATGGGCAGCTGTCAGGGCCTCAGGCACGGGCAGGACAGCTGTCAGCATCGTCAGCTCAGTGCAGGTGAGTGGCCCACTGAAGTTCTAGTCGTCTTCACCTTGGCCTGATTGGAGGTCCAATCCCAGCTCCTGGGGGAAGGGCAGCAGTGATGTGAGTGATGGGAAAACATCTTGGGACTCAGGCAAAGTGGAGGAGGCAGGCAGGTGGCAAAGGTAACAGAGACCAGCCGAGACCTGCATCCTTGTGAGTGGCAGTTGCTCCCCTGGGCAGCATGCGTTGTCATGGTATCACAGTGGTCCGCGTGTGGGATGGGATCTTAGGGAGTGAATCCCTTAGACTCAGTGCTGTCGCTGCTATTGGCTTCACAAGGAGGTTCCCAGGTTGATGCTCCCAGGCCCATCACACAGCCATGGCTGGTCTGGGGGTGGGGGTCAGGGCAGGAGGCATCACTGAAAGGATGTCAGTGGTAGCTCTTGTTATGGCAGGAAACTCCAGTTGAGCAAAGGTAATTTTCAGCTTTGGATCTTAGAGAAGGAGGCTTTAGGGTGTGCTGTGATAGCATCTGCATTATCAGATCTTCTGACCTAACCTGGAGGGAGGCTGTTTGTAGATAAGGTGAGGTGAGAAGAGGGCGGAGCAGTTTTTAGGAAGTGAGTGGAACCTGCCAACTTTGTCCATCCAAACCTCCCCCTTCTCACCCCTGCCACTGTTGATGTTTGGTTTTTGTTTGTCTCTTCACTCAACCAATATTTAATGAAGGCTTACATGCTGTTATCACCCAGTGTTCTAGGATCTGAGGACATCGCAGCGATCAAGATGGACAGCCCTCTAGGGGAAGGGAGAGAGGGAGGGGAGAGCATGCATCATGCGCTCATGATCAGCCCCAGGATTTTGGGGCTTTGATAATTGGGGAGAGAGCCTCACATGTGCTGGAGCCAGAGGTGGGGTGTGAGACCAGCAGAATGGCTAGAGGGAGGCTGTGGAAGAAGTCAGAGCATCAGGGAGGCAAATGCTCTTGGCAGAAAGAACAGGTGCACAGGCCTGTCAGGAAAGGTTGTGAAAGGCTTTGAAATGCAAAACATCATCATCATAAAATAAATAAAATGGTGAAGGAGAGAAAGATGAGTAGGAGTCTATGACATCTCCGTGTGAGGTCACCTGCACCCTCTAGGTTATCAGATGCTCTAGTAGACTCAGTAGGTCATGGTCTTTGACTTACCTTTCACCTTTGTAAGTTCTAGAACCAGTAGTGGTGGAGATAATTCCAGTCCATAGAGAAGCAAATGGATTCTGTCTGGTGGACTCTTCTGTGAATAGACGGAATCAGCATTCCTGGTCACCAGTGTCCATGTCTGCTCTTTGGTTGCTCCTTAGAATTGGTCTTTGATGCCTTGCTGTTGCCCTCATTACCTAATGACTGAAAAAAAAAAATCTTTGGGGCTTCCCTGGTGGCACAGTGGTTGAGAGTCCACCTGCCGATGCAGGGGACACGGGTTCGTGCCCCGGTCTGGGAAGATCCCACATGCCGCGGAGCGGCTGGGCCCGTGAGCCATGGCCGCTGAGCCTGCGCGTCCGGAGCCTGTGCTCCACAACAGGAGAGGCCACAACAGTGAGAGGCCCGCGTACCGCAAAAAAAAAAAAAAAAAAAAAAAATCTTTGACACATGTTCATTTTATATTTGTGTAAGTATCATGATTTTATCTTTTTAAAATGTATCTTTTTTTGATCAACCTGAGGCGGGAACGTGTCATCTAGATCTGTCCTCGGAGCAGAAGGGGCCAGGGTGGCAGGAGTGGCAGGGGAGAGGCTCAGAGACACTGGAGGTGCCGCCCAAGTCTCCCAGGTCTTGGCTTTTACTTTGAATGAGACAGGAGAGCCTCTGAGCCTCTTGGTAGAATTGCATTTCCTTTTTTGCTCTGAATAACTGTCAAAATCCTAATTCATATTCTCCTTTTGACTTGCTAGCAGCTGATTCCCATCCCATGGTTATTTGTCTGGAAGTTATTATCTGTTCTTCTCTGCTTGCACACTCCTCCCAGCTTACGGCAGTGGACGTGTTTGAACTCTGTCATTTCCTCCAGCATCTTGGTAAAATCAGGGGACGGAGGACACGTGGACGTGCATCCTCATTCAGCTGCTGGGATCCCAGAGACCCGGCTGCCTCATACTGACTTGGAGCCCAGCCTTTCTGCACAGCATGGACTGTCACTAGCCGACCTTTAGTGCCCCTGCTTTGCTCCACTCTTTCTGCAAAGGGCTGGGTGGCTTCAAAGTCTGTGTTAGCATCCACGTTTCTCAGGGCAGGAAACTGGTGCCTGGAGAGGTTCAGCCACTTGCCCGAGGTTACCCAGCAGGGCATGCTTGACTCTGGAGTGTGATGTACTTGCCTCTAGCTGTGCTTTTAGAGCTCTTGTGTTTTATTTTTCTACAAGTTAGACAAAGTGGAATCACTCCTCTCGCCTCCTGAGAATTAACTCCACTTTCAGACCTTCTCTGGCCACTCTGTCTCAGCCTTTTTTTCTTGCCCTCTGGAAGGCGTGAGCCTGTCTCCTCCCAGTTTCAGAGCCGCTGGGGGATTTTCATACATCGCTTCTTGCTGATCTTTTCTCAGCATCCGACAACCGAATTTTCCTGGACCAAATCCCTTGCCAGCCAGCGTGGAATGACAAAATGCAAACTGCTGGGTGAGAGTTAGAGTAGAATTTCAAACAGAGATCTGGGCGCTGCAGCCAGCTGGGTTTTCTAGGGATAGCTTTGTATCCAGGGCTGCCCCGGCAAGAGTCTCTTCCTACCTGTGGCGCCAGGGCAGCCCATGGAGTCCCCCACCCCCTGCACCCTGAGGGCTGCAAGACCCAGCTAGCCCAAGAGCCTGGCTTTGGGAGTTGAGCTTATTGATCTTCGTGATATCAGACATGGAGCCAACTCAGCTGTAAGGGTCTGTGTGGTAAATACGTGAGAC